>NC_068291.1:42450772-42750772 GCF_025860055.1 Xyrauchen texanus
AAGAAGGTAAAATCTAGTAAGATTTCAGAAAAGCTGCATGAACAATACACTAAATATCTATTCGAATATATATATATATTATGCATTGTGAAGGACGTAATCAGGGGTGGACTGGGAAGAAAAATCAGCCCGGGATTTTACATAGCATCTGGCCCTTTTTCGCTGTACTTTTCTGCATATCGCTGCCCCCTTCGGCATATCGCGGCGCCATTTTGTGGCCCGTTCTGCATAATGCGGCGGCTCATTTCAGCTTATCGTGGCCCATTCGGCCAGTTTCGCGGCTGGCCAACGGGCTCGCCTCCGTTCTCCCGATGGCCAGTTCTCCCGATGGCCAGTCCGCCCCTGATCGCCCCCAAAGTGCTTCGGCCAACCAGGGAAAATGCCCGGTATGCCAGATTACCAATCCAGCTCTGGATGTAATGTAAAAATAACGAAAGAATATAAAACTACATATAATTGATTTAAAGTTGTTTATTTAAAATATATAAACAATGTATATTCATTGTATTGCAACATATTCAGATTCACAGGGCATCATGGGAGTGCGTGGTCGCTGCAGAGCTCTTTTGGAGAGCTTTGTTTATTTTGATTCTCACGTTGGTGGATCGTTCTCCTCAAGATCATAGGTAGAGTAGTTCTTCACCACATATACCACTATTAAAGGCATTTTTTTTTCAAAGGGATTGAAATAATGCAGACTGATGGCTTTAACAGAAGCATATACCATCGATTAACAACAACTGAGCTCACGATAGATCGGTATTTAATGGTTTAGAAGTTAACGTTAATAATCGATTCCCCTATGAAAAACATTTAAGGAATATTTACTTCCAGACTAGATTGTTGAACCACCTATCTGACGTCAGCTGAAAAGGAAAGTCGATTCAGACTTGTAGTGCGTTACTAGATTTTGATGAAAGATTGCATAACAATAATAAGAAAGCAAATAAGGTTAATTCAGGTTTAACAAAACTGGCTGGCTGCTTTTACACTGTCTTTGCTTCAGTCCACAGTGTCAAGCATTACAGCTTGTGTGTGCATGATGCAGCAATGCATATCATAACACTTTGCATATGATATCCATCCACGGTTCACTGATGTCACTACCACACACTGCCTGTCACTTATGAGCCTCTTCCTGGACAGCCTGTGTATAGTGTGTCACAGCCAATGTGCTTTCACGGTCAGGACTCGGGGCTTGTCAGGTCATCGCTGCTCTGAGTTATAGCTCACTACCGAAGACAGAAGAGGGAATATAGTTATCTGTTAAAGTAATGTGCTTTTCTATGATTCTCATTCCAGAGCACTGTAGGCCATAAACTAATGTTTTTTTTTTACTCTCATGGACATACAGTCTGGGTTTTGCCAATTGTATTGTCACCCATACGTTGAGATTCTGAACATGTTTGGTTTTTATCGAAGTTGCCAGATTTGATCGACGTATTCCAACGCCATGATTGGTAAAAACACGTTTGAATTTATATTTATAAGTTAAAACAAAGACTTTCAAGCAAGTCAGTCCAATGTCGGCCATCTTTGAAACCCGGGAGGCTCTAGTCATGCCAGTCAGAGATTATTTAGCAGAGATGGGCCACTTCTATTCAAATGAATGGGAAAAATTGGAACGTTCAACCAAGGAGCTCTGAATGCCCAATGGTCAATAAATATAGAAATAAGTCCCGCCTTACAGTTAAAAGAGCCAATCACCTTTTAGATTGACATTACATGTCAATCAACTCTAGAATGTGCATTAGCTATGCAAGCTGGAAAAATTGCATTTTTTTAGCATACTCACAATTTATGATGCCAGTATTGTCAGATTTTATTGCTGATTTGAAATATGCTCTTTGATCATAATCTTGACCAACAGTTACCTATCTGTCACTCACTCGAAGTTGTGTCGATGTAGTGACACTAGGGGTTGCTCTTTGGAGCCCCAAACACCTCTGATCTTTGAGAAAAGGCCAGTGGGAATTGGCGAGTGGAATTTTCATGCCACTCCCCCGGACATACTGGTATAAAAGGAGCTGACCCTCAGGGAATGGAGGTTACGACAGTTACCAAGATGTTTTTTAGTTTTCAGTCTTTCTCCATTCAAGAAGACTGGAGCTGCACTGGCTTGACTGGAAATAGCCTCCCGAGAGCGTTCCAAAGATGTCCGACAGTGGAGTGACTTGCTAGAAAAACTTTGGTTATTGCAGCACCTTGATAGTTCAAAACATGTTCAAATTGATATTTTTAAGTTAAAATCTGAAATGGCGCAGCTTGTTGAGGAGAGGTGGAGTTTTTTTTTTTTTTACTTTTCGAAGCAATCGCACTTCCAATTTTCACCTGACTGATGATAAACAGGGCAAGAAAATCCCATAGACTTGAATTAAAGGTGGTGCTGAGCCATATCTAGAGACCCAATGAACACGTTCTGCTTGTTTATGAAAAGAGGAAACTTTCAACCATTCAAGAACTAACGAGTAAAGCAAATCCATTTAATATCCAAAACCCTGAAACATTTACGGTCATCAATCGCAAGTAAAATGAATTAATATCCTTTAAAAATTGGTGACGATGATAAAACTTGTGTATATAATGCATATATATTTATATTTAATATATAAAGAATAGTTATTCTTAAAGCATTACAATTACATTTATGCATTTGGCAGATGCTTTTATCCAAAGCGACTTACAGTGCACTTATTACAGGGACAATCTCCCCGGAGCAACCTGGAGTTAAGTGCCTTACTCAAAGACACAATGGTGGTGGCTGTGGGGATCGAACCAGCAACCTTCTGATTACCAGTTATGTGCTTTAGCCACTACGCCACCACCACTCCTTTACATTTACAATTAAATTCAATTGTAATACATATCCTTCAGTTATGTTTTTATGCTCTAAATTGTAATTGTAACCCCAATTATGATGCGTTATAATACTTTCCTATTCATAATTATAACTTAAAAGTGTATCAGGCATCCAGTAGCCCATATCACCCATGCCTAAATCCATCAAAACATGATGAACATCCTATTTCATGTGTTATAATGTATTATGCCCCTTAAAGTCCACAAAAAAAAACGTGCAGCCCATTTTTGTATTCATACTTCATGGTTGATGTTTACTTTCGCATTTCCAAGCAAAACAGGATATTCAACCAAAAAGAGAAAAAAAGTGGGTAGGAACTTTAATTAATCAATCAGAAATATATTGGTTTGCTATTGGAGTCAGACGAAAATAAAATAAGTCATAACATTTTTATGAAAGATATACTTTTTTTATTATTTGGAATAACATGCACCAAATAATCATGACCAGGAACATGTATGAAGTATTATAGGTCAGTTTTGATTTCTTATTTATTTTGAAGGTGTATTCATGATTATTGTAAGCGTACAGACAGAAATATTGATAGATCAGAACACCATTCATACAGACAAAAGTGTTGCTCTGAAATATGTTGCTACATTATCACAGTCAACGCTGTCGCCCCAATGGTAGAAAAACTTGTTGCAGTTTCTCACATGCCAAGACTGCCATATGAAGGGGAACATGAGTGTTATGTAAACTATATGCAATCTGAGCTCTTGGTCCTGCTGCATGTATTTGTGTTCACATAAGTGAAGGATTCAGCTGCAGCTCATGATAACAGACGCTCATCAGAGGATCTTTGTTCATGTGCGGGTCTGGGGTCTGATGTGAGGCGCAGAGAGTGATCGCTTTACTGTGAGTAATGAGAGCTGACAGGCACAACAGAGTAAAAATGTCACAGCTGAACTGTGAAAATAAACAGCTGTAAATGAGAGATGTTGAAGTCTGTGCAGGTAGATTTAATCCTGTTTAATCCCATTACTGTATGTTCATGTCTGAAGACCTCAAAGCTGACAAACATGAACTAAATGTCACAAAACTCTTAGTTCTTATAGCATTTATAATTTGCTCAAAATGAATCTCAGTAACCCAGATCCAATTTTCTGTTGTTTTTGCTGATTTGAAAATCTGATTTATTTTTAAATGTTTAAAATGCAAAAAATATATTTACAGGTTATCTAACTACTTATTTTTTTATTTATTCAATAAAAAATATTTTTAGCCTATAAGATTTACATATTTCAATTTCATCAGATTTTACATATTTTTTATTTATTTATTTTAAAATGTACTTAAAATTTAAATAATTAGTAAATCATTGCATTTTTATTTTTTATTAAATATCACTCAGATTAACTTGATTGAATTTAGTTATGAAATTGAAATGTGTAAATCTTACATATATATATATATATATTAGTTGGTTTCTAAACTTTTTCATTTGGTTTTAACTTTTTACTGATTTCAAAATCTGATTTATTTTTAATTTGCTGGGAAGAAAATAGTTAAGGGACATATTTGTTTATTTATTAAATTAAAAAATATTTAAGCCTATTTAAGTTTTAAACTGTTTAATTTATTTTAAAAAAATTCCATCAAATTTAATTGTCCAATGTTGAAAAAAAAAAATCATTAATAAATCGATTAATAAAAAATTTGTATATATATATATATTTTATTGATTTAATTTGATGTAATTTTGTTGTGAAACTTAAATGTGTAAATCTTACAGTTATTATTATTATTATTATTAATTTTTTGTGTTCTTTTCTTAACATTTTCTTTAGTTTTCACTGGTTTGAAATTCAGAGTTCCCTTAAACTAAGTTTAAATGTATTAAGCTAGCTGCTTAATCCTGCTTTGTGACACAGGCCATTGGCCTCATAACAAGTTAGTAATAATATTTACATTTACATTTATGCATTTGGCAGACGCTTTTATCCAAAGTGACTTAAAGTGCACTTATTACACAATGGTGGTGGCTGTGGGGATCGAACCAGTGACCTTCTGATTACCAGTTATGTGCATTAGACCACTACACCACCACCACTCCTTAATATAATAATAATAGTACAACTTCAATCCCATAGAGAAAAATAAAGGAACCAGCAAACAATATCATTGCCCAAACCCTACAACTAAACCAAACTTTTAATAGGAAAATATATTTTGTGTGCCACATACAGTAAGTGGTTTGGAACAAGATGAGGGAAGTGAATTAAAGGCTATAGACACACATCTGTCATTTGTATTGCAGAAATTAATATGGAACGAGTAAGCAAATTTGTTCACAGATGTTTCCTTTCTTAAAATAAAGTGTTGGATAGGAGGCTACCTTAAAGTTGATCCTTGTATCTTTTGTTGATTGGTTGGTCTGTATTGGAATAAAAGTTGTACCTTTTTACACATGCGAAGTCGTCCGATTTCTTACGATTTCACCGTCTCGTACAAATTATTTGCAGTTGCCCTTAGACTGTTGAATGCTGCCTTTATATTTAACCAAAAGAATGCTAACATTTTGAAACGGCCTTTGCATCGCCGATATGATGCCTTTAAAGGCAGCCTATGTAGGCAGCTCATTAGGTTTAGGAACAGAACATAAAGCACAACACATGCCAGTACATGCCTGTAAACAATAAACATCCTTACAGTGTATCAGATCGAGTGCAATTTCCTCTTAATCCATGTTAGTGTCTGTTTTCTTTCTCTGGTTTGAATTACAGTATATTGTAAAAATGGATTACTGGCATTTCAAGCAGTCTTGAATTACAGACATATCTTTTCTATCATCACGAGAATATACGAGCCACTTCTCTCATGTATTAAGCACAGACTGGCTAAGTATTTTGTAATAGCATTTTTCTCATGCCATGAATATTTGCTGTATTCAGAACTGCTGTGGGTCTGTTATAACCCGCTCTGTGTGTGTGTGTGTGTGTGTGTGTGTGTGTGTGTGTGATGGGACTATGTTGTCATACAGAGACAGCAGATGCTATAAAATTGGAGACAGTCCATTTTTTGGGAGCATTGGCTCTCATCAAAAGCTCAGTGTCTCTCTTTGTGAACAGAAAAAAGGCCATGATTGCAGCAATTGGGCGTTTGATTTATTGGACGTTATGTGAAATGAGGAATGTCGCTTGTGTCCTGTAGAAAACAGCCCATATTTCACTCTTTCAGCATTTGCAAATGAAATCTTTAACTGGCAACAGCACAACAAGACTTGATATATTTTTGTTTTCAAATGCAGAAAGCATCTTTTTTTTCCCTCCATGTCTCTATCCATCTTTTATTCATTTTAGAGATGTTTTATTTGTCTCTCTATCCTGGACATTTGAATTCCAAAACAGAAAATAAGTAGATCTCAAATCCACCTTAGCTAAGATATATATATATACTTTAAATTGGCATATGGGAGTTTCTGCAACTTTGTGTGCTTTTAGCACTGTGGACTTCTAGAAAGTAAAGATTTGTTAAAACATTTGCACTCTCTCACTAGTTTATTTTACATTTATGCATTTGGCAGATGCTTTTATCCAAAGCGACTTACAGTGCACTTATTACAGGGAAAATCCCCCCGGAGCAACCCGGAGTTAAGTGCCTTGCTCAAGGACACAATGGTGGTGGCTGTGGGCAGGGCTGTACTGGAAATCTGGCATACCGGGAATTTTCCCGGTGGGCCGACGCACTTCAGGGCCGATCAGGGGCAGGATGGCCATCGGTTTGGCGGCCACGAAACATGTTAAATTGGCCGCGATAAGCTAAAATGAGCCGTCGCGTTATGCAGATCGGACCACAGAGCGGCACCATGATATGCAGAAAAGGACACTCGAACACCCTCCACCCCTGCTTAACAAGGTTTGGGCCTGTTGCCATGTAAAATCCCAGGCCGATTTCACAGTCCAGCCCTGGCTGTGGGGATCGAACCAGCAACCTTCTGATTACCAGTTATGTGCTTTATCCCACTATGCCACCACCACTTCCTTCATTTAATTTGTGTACTAACAAAGTTCATCAGTGCATATTCATGCATTACAAGAGATTTGTAATTTTTCTAATAAAAAATTCCCCTAATCCCTCCATTTTTATATTGTGTTTAATAGAATTCTGTGCTGGAAATGATGCTGATAGAAATGACATTTTTTAAGTTTTTTTATATAACATAATTAAATGCACGCCTTTAAATAATATTTTCAAATGTTTGCATAATTTGGCAAAATTACAACTTGATTGGCAATGTCGCCAAATAAAAATGTTCTTTGCATATGTGATATTTACCAATGCTTTTTAAATAATTTTTTTGTCTTATATTTCATCTCAAGCATGCTCTTCACTGACACTTTTGCCAACTTTGTTAACAAGTACACTAATGCAGAACATTTCTTAATTTTAATCTCCTCAGGACAATTCCGTCCCCTTCTTATTCACACCAGAATAAGGATAACATTTAAACTGCTTCAGTGGTGATGAGGTAAACCTCTTTCTATTTATAATAGGGCAATATCATCTCTATGAAGTGGCCCCCGCATTAACGAAATCGAGCCAAATTACGTCCTCTTCGATCTCTCATCAGACAGGTTAATACATGATAATAAATTAGTCTTGCCTGTCTGGAGAGATCCCGGACGAGCCCCCAGATCTGTTAGGTGCTTTTTGTCATGCAATATATTTGATTGATTATTCTTGATCTGCAGTCTCTGTCTCGATTTGGAGTCACAGCTGAGGGAACAAAGAAGTGAGACAGACACCAGAGCATATCAGATACTTCTTCAATGTTTATTGTCCAGCTCATCATTATATATGATTGAGCTACGTGTGATATGTGAGAGTACAGAAACAGGAAATACATTCCTATAGACACATCCTCTTGCAGAACAGGAAACAGCTTGCAACTGTCTTGTAATAACAAAGTAAGCTGTACTAACAAGAGAAGGCCTTTATTATATTACAAATAACTTTTGACAAAACTTTATTAGGGGAAAAATAGTTTGGTCTGATGGAAATGATGCCACAGCTGCGTAATCGTAATTTTCGAAAACAATTAAAGAAATGATTATCGCACTATAATTATTCAAATGATTTATATTTATATTTATATCAGTCTTTGTTTAGATTATTGTATTTTTAAACATGTAATAATTGTCATTTTTATAATGTATTTTTTATAGTTTAATATTCAAATGTTGGCTAAAAGAGTCAAATCCAACCCAGTCTCATGAAAATTCGTACATGAGTTGGCTATTTCGTATGGTTTCATATGAGTTATTTCATATAAATTTGTACAATTTCATCACGTGCAAATGCCTGGATGACTAAAGCAGAAGTAAGCGCGAGTTTCGCGCACGTGGCATTTAAGGACGTGCTTATTCATATTATGCCCTTACCCAAACCCCTTATCTAAACCTAACCGATCAGTAGAGTGTGTAAACATGATAGGAAGCTGTTGTGTGTAACAGAATCAAGTAATTGTCACATATTAGATGGAAACGATGTCCAGCGATGTCAGGAGTGAAAGTCATATGAAGTAGCCAAATTTAGAAAAGTTGTATGAATCCTTACAAATTCGCCAAAAGAATGTAGCAGAAATACCTATGCATGAAAACAAATGATGAAGGCCTGGTAAAAAGTCATATTGTGTATATATATATATATACTCTATATCAAAAGTTAGATATAGAGGATATATTAACTCCTGTTACTTACATAAATGTGCTCAAAGTTGAAGAAACACCCTTGTGTAAACAAATAGATTTGTAAATTTTCTGAAGAACATGCAAGTGCTGTTTGACTGTCCAAAAGTTGCCACCAATATATGGGTGTTGTTAGTGGTTGCCATGGTGATCTAATAGTTTAAAGTGAGTTTCTAGGTTGTGATTAGGGAATCGCTAGGGTGTTCTGGTGGTTGTTAGGTGCTTGGTTACTTGCCCAAATTAAAAGAGCTCTATAAAATGTCCATAGTTCATAGAACAGAGCGCAACAGTGACCGCCCACTTTATCAGCCACCTGGTTTCTGGAAGTATTTTCCCCATTCATTTCTTCCACTGACTTTTAATAAAATCCTTCATAAAAGAGTTGTGGGTCATGAACCAAACCAACCATCTCCGAGGTGAATCACAACATCACAAACTTTGTTTTGAGGCAAATTTAAAGACATAAAGACAAAGGAACAAGGCTGTGTAGTACTTACCTACTTTCATGAGGGCATAAACTACAATCCCGTGAAGCATCGTGAATTATGTCATTTAATAAAAAACGATGGGAATATATAAAACTATTAATTTTAGGTGGTTGATTATAGGTATAGAAAAAAATGTATTGCAAAATATTCCGATATGTATATATATAAGTAGTTTAAGGGTGAAGGGAGACAACTCGATTACGTCATTCACAGTGCATCATGGGAGTGGGCGGTCACTCAGATTCCATTTCGTGGGTTTCGTTAGCCGTGGTTCTCTGATTGGTGGATCTATCACCGTAGTTGCTTACCACATCACAAAACCATTTTTAAACAATTAAGCTGAAATAACGCAGACTGGTGGCTTCAACGAAAGCATATTCCATTGATGAACAACCTTGAGCTCACGGTAGGTCTGTCTTTAAAGGTTTATAAGTTATCATTGAAAATCAATTTGTCTATGTGATTAATTAATTGGTTTTACCAATGGAACCAGACTGTTGCTCTCTATTCCAGTCCATGGGTATATTATGAGATAAATGGCATATACATTTACATTTATGCATTTGGCAGATCCAAAGCAACTTACAGTGCACTTATTACAGGGACAATCCCCCCAGAACAACCTGGAGTTAAGTGCCTTGCTCAAGGACACAATGGTGGTGGCTGTGGGGTTCGAACCAGCGACCATCTGATTAACAGCCCTGTGCTTTAGCCACTACGCCACCACCTCCATATATTGTACTATCCACCTGGTGAAATAGTTGCCAGACCACCTGAAATCCAGATCAATGAGCTACACGGTTTGAGGTATCATTCTTGTTTGTAGCACAAACTGTGCAAGAACATGGTGTTTTTCCAACAAAGAAAAATGTATGTGCCAGTTTCAATAGTTTGAGCAATAATATGGCACTTTCTTGATGTGTACAGCATTTATTTTTCTGTTCTTTCTCAACAATGTCCGCTCAGAGTGGTTGGACTGCAGAGACGAGCTCAAATCCCAGATTTGGATGCCCTCCATCAGGGACCCAATAAAGATGTTGAGTAATGAATGCAAGACATCCTGTTCCAGACTTTTATTGGGTTCTGCTTAAGTGCACCAAATCTCACCATTGCTTTCAGACCAGCGTCATTCATTTTCATATTTAGCAGACTCCGTGGCTCCCATTTGCTCAAAACATCACAATTACTGCTGCCTGCCAGAAATTGAGCACAATGTTTGCGTGAATTCAGTTTTCATTCTGATAATAATCAGGGGCGAAAATTTCATCAAAATGTTGGTGGGGGGACAATAAGCAGTGGGGGCAGTGGTGGCTCAGTGGTTGAGGCTCAGGGTTACTGACCAAGGTCGGGGTTCAAGCCCAGCACCACAAGATGCCACTGTTGGGCCTTGACGAGACACTTAACCCAGGTTGCTCGGGATTGTCCTGTAATAAGTGCACTGTAAGTGCTTTTTTTGTTGTTGCCACGTTTGCATTTGTATTATTTTATTTCTTAAACAATTATTTTAAGAATATATAATTATATTATTTACAATACACATATTTTAATTATATTTTAGGGGGGGGACAACCCTCAGATTGATTTCCGCCTCTGATTATAATTGAGTTTTTGTTCTGAAGGATTAGTTTACCTAGTTATCCAGAATTATCCAGAATTTAATTTTGTGGCTGAACTATTCCTTTAATGTTTTCAATTAAGGGTGTGTTCACACTTGGCAGGTTTGGTTCGAGTAAAACGAACTCTGTTAGTGCGGTTCATTTGAACAAGTGTGAACACTGTCACACAAACCTGGGTGCGCACTAAACAAGCGAACCGAGATGTGGGTCTCGGTGCACTTCCAAACGAACTCTGGTATGGTTCGATTGATATAGGAACGCAACATGGACCAAAGACGTCTAAACGGACTAAAAACTGGATATACTTTGCCTAATACTGACCTCAAGCATACCTGGTTCTTCTCATCATAGGAGCTATGATGCCCATTACAGTTCGGGACTGGCGTTGGAACCGCCCTTCAGCCGACCTTACAGCATATCTTCATTTGTGTGTACAACGGAGGAATTCCTGACATTGTTTTGACTCCTTTATACATTTTAATAGCTCTTTGTTTGTTCTCAGCTGGTAAACAAATACCACCATATATAGGCTACATATATACATCCAACGAGCGCATTTCGCCAGCATTGTTTTGGATGTTCAGTAAGTTCCATCAAAAAATATACGTCATAAAAGTTGTCCAATCAGGTCATGACTTTTCCCTGATTCCTTTGGTTTTGTATCTTTAGGTTCGGTGTTAAAAATGCCAGTGTGAACGCTAAACGAACCAGGACTAAAAGTATCATTTTCGTTTTTGGTCCGTACCAAGAGTACCGAACTACAAGTGTGAACACACCCAAAATTACATTTACTTGTCTTAAACAGCTGATCTTTAACATCTCCTTTAGTATTCCACAGAATAAAATAACACCATACAGGTTTGGAACGACATGAAGGTGAGCAGTGTTGGCTGTAATCCGATTATAAAGTTATTAGTTACAGTAATCTAAAAAAAAAAAACCCTTTTTACAAACTATACGCATTATATTTGAAACTCTTGTAATTAGATTACAGTTACTGATATTTCATTAATTACATTTAAAGGAATATTCCGGGTTCAATCCAAGTTGAGCTCAGTCAACAGCATTTGTGGCATAATGTTGATTACCACAAATATATATTCTGAGATAGTGAGACACTGATAAGTGAATGGGGGCCAATCCATCAAAAGTATAGACACAAGACATAAACAATATGTGTTAACATGATTTTAGTTTTAAAAAATCGCGAAACATGCTGAATGGGTCGCGATAAGCTAAAATGAGCCATCGCATTATGCAGAACAGACCACAAAACTGCACTGATATGCAGAAAATGACACTCGAACACCCCCACCCCCGCTCAACAAGTTTTGGGCCTGTTGCAAATTTACTGTATGTCCAGTTTTACAACATTGCTGCCATGATGATGTCAACAAACTTCTAAAACCCTAAAATGACAACTAAAATTTAACTAAAGATAAAATTATAAGCCTCACATTTCTACCTTTTTAAACCCTCCAAAAATTGTCCCCATTCACTTCCATTGAAAGTGTCTCACAGTAAGCCAAATGTTTGCTTTTACTTTGGTTTTACATAGCTAATATTTTAAAAAATAATAATAATAATAAAATAAACCGGTATAACGCGGTGGCTCATTTTAGCTTATTGCGGCCCATTCGGCCCATTTCGCGGTCAACCCACCCACCGGCCTGCTCGGTTCTCCCGATAGCCAGTCAAAGTGCATCGGCTCAACGGAAAAATGCCGGTATGCCAGATTACCAGTCCAGCCCTGATGGTGAGTAAATAATGACAGAATTGAAATTTTCCTGAACTATTCCTTTTTGGCACATTATGCACATCTGTCTGATTCCATCTCTGGAAAATTGGGAGAGAAATTATGAATATTGTCTCCAGTTGTGTCTGGCCCCTTCAATTGGGAAGTCACAATGCCATTATGTAATGCTAATCATATGAGCAACATAATTTCCTTGAACATTCCCATTTGATGTTGAGGTCATGATAATGACTAGTGGCTTTAAATGCCGACCTCTCGCAGAGAATTCTCCAACTCCAGAGACACAAAGCAGATTCATACATCTGCCTCATAAATCACGAACAAGGTTTTGACTAATATGGAGTCTCAGAGGGGGAGCAGAAAGCCGCTTGGGAAAAGCTGCAAAGGCTTTAATTATGAGCCCATAAAATGTGTAACTTCTTGAAAAGGGGTGGCTATTTCTCTCCCTCACTGGCTGGTTCTGCACAATCGCTTACGCCCGGTCACCTCTTACCAACCTGGGTGCGAGTTTCCCATAAGTGACTCATGGAGAAGAATGTAGCAACTCCTAAAATCCAGTGGACAACAGGAGCTTCACACCTCAGTGGCTAAATCAACCAGCCTGTGCAACTGGCACACTTGAGCTGTAACACAGAGACTTCCTGAGCAGCTGTCTGGATTTTCGCATGTCCGGTGAGTTGTGTCCCTGAAGAGTTCCCAATCAGTAACTTACATCGCAGGTTGGCAGCTGAACTAGGTCTCACTGTCACATATCAAACCCAAACAAACAGAACCAGAGCTCGATGTTGTTGTTCCTCAGAATAACCCACTGAATAGAGCATTGTACAGGGAAGAATCTGGAGACGTTTTTGACACCGACATTCGTACTGTGCAAGTGGCAGCAGGCTACATGTACAGTATTCCCAAAAGATTCCCATAAGCAGTCATTGGCAGAGAAGTTTGTATCATTCCTGCTTGTCAAAAATGGGTCACGGATAGCATGGAAAAAAAACAGCCTGATCCTAAGAGAATTATTTTACTGTAGCAACGTTTTTGCAAAACTATATCATGTGGTTCGGTACACGTATCGTGGGAGTTCAACGTGAAATGTCCACTGTGGTATGTTAAAAAGACAAATCAACAAAACCGACCTCCCTACCCTAAATCTTAAACCTAAACCTAACCGATAGTGACATAAAAAGCAAGTGAGAGATGAAAAACAATTGCTGAAGCAACCACGTCATTTTGTGGTGCTTCTATGACACTTTCGGCTCTCGAACAAGCTTGTAAATCTAGTTGTTATGTAATGCAAATGTTAAAACAAGTCATGCAAAAGTGTCTAGATGTCATAAGATAGTATTGTGTGAGGAACAAGGCAAAGTAAGTGTTTATGAACTGATAATCTGCTGTTTTACTTGAGATTTAGCGCCTCTAGTGTTCATTTAACCAGGAATACGCACAACTAGCCGAGCCAGGTAACAATTATTTTGCCTAAATGAAGTTATAGCAACGTGTTTCTATGAGACCAGATTGGAGAACAAATCAATGCTAAATGCTAATAATTAAATGCAACTAACCATATAATCATGTTTAGTTAGTACAACAAAAATAAAGAGGCTTTTCAACTTTTAAAAGAGAGGAGAGAACGCTTCCCATATATTTTGTCGTTGATGTAAAATGTTGTGCGTCTAATCAAACTCTAAAGTATTTTGCTGCAAATTCATCTGTCACTTGGTAGAAGCTAGCACAAATTCATCCAATGCTAACATAGACATATCTTTGTTTTTAAAAATAATGAACAAAACAACGCAAGGCAATTATTACGACATAATTGAATTGCAAATGTTCATATTGATATGTTGTGTTTCCATAACAACTATCATGCAATAAGCTGCCAATCATTTCACATATTACATCTGGGTTAGTATAATTGATAGTTGGTTGACAAGCATCACTATTATTTTAGCTTGAACTCAATTAGGAGGTTTTAAAGCCTCTAAGTCTAAATTCTAAATGAGTCTAAAACTCATTTGACTCTTTTGCAGCCACATATCACCCAGAACACTCTAGCAGCCACTTAGCAACACCATAGCAACCACCCAGTAATGCCCTGACAACCACCCAGAACACTTTAGCAACCACTCAGCAATGCCCTGGCAACTACCTAGAACACCCTAGCAACCACTCGGCACAAATCTGACAATTACCCAGAACACCCTAGCAACCACTCAGCAATGTCCTCACGACCAGTCTGGAACGCCCTCGCAACCACTAAGCAATGTCCTGGCAACCACTGAAAACAGCCACTTAGCAACACCCTGACAACAACCCTGTATACCTCTAGCAACCACTCAGCAATGCCCTGGCAACTACCTAGAACACCCTAGCAACCACTCAGCAATGTCCTTGCAACCAGTCTGGAACGCTCTCGCAACCACTAAGCAATGGCCTGGCAACCACCGAAAACAGCCACTTAGCAACAACCTGACAACTACCCTGTATACCTTAGCAAACACTCAGAGGTGCCCTGGTAACAACACAGAACACATTAGCAACCACTCAGCAATGAACTGAAAACCAAATAGAACACACTAGCAGCCACCCATAACCCCCACAGAGCAATACCGTGGCAACCACTCAGATCACCTTAGCAACCACTCAGCAATGCCCTCGCAACCACTCTGGAACACCATGACAATAACTAAGCAACCACTCAGCAATGCCCTGGCAACCATCCAGGCCACCCTCGCAAACATCCAATGCCAACATAGACATATCCTTGTTTTTAAAAACAATGAACAAAACAACACAAGGTAAAAGAAAATATGACATAGACTACATTAAATATGGGATCACTTGCATGTTTGCGCCAACCACAATGTTTTTGTGCTGTGCATTATTAGTTTTTGAAAGCATGAAACCATCAAAAATCATTTTTGTATAACACAAGATTTTATTGCTGTTTCGGGTCACCTCTGTAAAAGTAAAATCCGGGTCCTGAAGAAAAAAACTGTTGAGAATTGCTGCTTTTTGGAAGTATTTGAAAGCAAACGCTATGCAAGCATAATTTAATTGAATGTGTTTTTGTGTTCGGAAATGTTGCATTTTCAACATTGCCTCAAGGAGTGCTATAGGATAAACTGTCTTATGTTATGATCAGTTTTCTCTTTCAGCAACTTAGTTAAAATTAAGTTAAACTAACTAGTTAAACTGTCAGCATTTATAGCTAGCTACATGGATCTTAACATGGCACAGGCATTTGAAGCTACAATCTCGCCCCCTTGAGTACTGAGGATTGTTACCATCACAGTAATGCAAGAATGCACATTTAATATGTAAAGTCAGCATGCATTTACGTACTTGCTGATGTATGTTTCCAGCCTTAGGGAAAAGACAGAACAGGAGTGAGCCCCTATTGAAGATTCTTCATCCAGAGCCAAAACGCAGCAGGACAGAGCATCACATGACCCATCTAATAAACATGTCCGGTGCTCTCAATGGGTCACAGATGAGAAGAGGCTTTTAAAATACTTTCATTCTGTTTTGGAGTGATGTGACCGATAATAGAGTGACTTACATAGAAGTTATAGAATAAAGCCATCTTTCACAACGCTTGGATTGATACAAATCTCAGAGCAGAACGGACTACAGGGATATAAACACAGAGCAGACATCTGTGTCCAGGCACAAAGCTATATCCAATATATGCTGATGGGATCATTGACAAAATAGTAAAAAGATCCATTAAAAAAAAAAAAACAGGAAACAACTAGAGAAATGTCTATATGATGGAAAGATTTTCTGATTATTCATGGGGGGAATTTTTATGTGTAATATTTGGGTTGTAATCAGAGTCCACACATTTATCCCAAGATAAATTAAATCTCACGATTTGATATGACTTATGATTACGACATCATTGAATTGTAAATGTTCATATTGATATGTTGTGTTTCCATAACAACTATCATGCAGCAAGCTGCCAATTATTTTACATATTACATCTGGGTTAGTATAATTGATTGTTGGTTGACAAGCATCACTATTATTTTTGCTTGAACTCAATTAGGAGGTTTTAAAGCCCCTAAGTCTAAATATTAAACTCATTTGACTCTTTTGCAGCCACCTATCTCCCAGAACACCCTAGCAGCTACTTAGCAACACCATGAAAACTTCCCAAAACACCATAGCAACCACTCAGTAATGCCCTAACAACCACCCAGAACACTCTAGCAACCACTCAGAAATGCCCTGGCAACTACATAGAACACCCTAGCAACCACTCAGCACAAACCTGGCAATCACCCAGAACACCCTAGCAACCACTCAGCAATGTCCTCGCAACCAGTATGGAACGCCCTTGCAGCCACTTAGCAACACCCTGACAACTACCCTGTATGCCTTAGCAACCACTCAGCAGTGCCCTGGTAACAACACAGAACACATTAGCAACCACTCAGCAACAAACTGAAAACCAAATAGAACACACTAGCAGCCACCCAAAACACCCACATAGCAATACCGTGGCAACCACCCAGTACACCCTCGCAACCAATCAGCAATGCCCTAGCAAGAACCCAGAACACCTTAGCAACCACTTAGCAATGCCCTTGCAACCACTCTGGAGCACAATGACAATAACAAAGCAACCACTCAGCAATGCCCAGACAATAACCGAAAACACTTTAGTAACAACCACTCAGCAACAACTTTACAACTACCTAGAACACCCTCGCAACCACTCAACAACATCCTGGCAACCTTCCAGAACATCCTTGCAAACACTCATCAATGCCCTGGAAACCATCCAGAACAACCTAGCAACCACTCAGCAATGCCCTGGCAACCATCCAGATCACCCTCGCAAGCACTCAGAAATGCTCAGACAACCACCCAGAACACCCTAGCAACCACTCAGCAACATCCTGGCAACCTTCCAGAACATCCTTGCAAACACCCATCAATGCCCTGGCAATCATCCAGGACAACCTAGCAACCACTCAGCAATACCCTGGAAACTATCCAAACTACCCTCACAAACACTCAGAAATGCCCAGACAACCACACAGAACACCCAATAAACAACAATCTGACAACTACCCAGATCACCTTTGCAACCGACCATTCAGCAACGACTTGACAACTACCTAGAACACGCTTGCAACCTCTCAGTAACATCCTGGCAACCTCCAAGAACACCCTTGCAACCACTCAGCAACAGCCTGACAACCATCCAGAACACCCTCACAACCACTAAACAAATGCCATGACAACCACCAAGAAAACCCTAGCAACCCTTCAGCAATGCCCTGGCAACCACCCAGAACACCCTAGCAACCACTCAGCAACATCCTGGCAACCACCCAAAACACCCCAGTAACCACTTACCAACACCCTGGCAAATATCCAGAACACCCTAGCAACCACTCAGCAATTTGTTCAAAAACATATAGGAAACTCCATAGCAACCACATCACACCTTATCATCACCTTATCATCATGATGCTGACTTTACTCAGTTAAGCATCATTCACATTTTCTTCTGTAAAATCTAGTGTGTTTACAATGTTGTGACCCTGTATTAAGATATGCTATTTTAGAATGTTATTTCAGAAAGAGATTAGGGTTTCAGATGCCAATTAAATATTTTCCTTTCTGGGGTTTAATATGCAAATTATTTTCTTTAACTCATTAAGATTTTATTGTGTGACTGAAGTATCAAGAGCATGAAAAATTAGAATTTACTCTCCTTTCCAAAACAGTTTAAGAAATGGAAAGCTTATCCTGGTGTTTAACTGTGCCTTTGAAAGCTTTAGGAAACCAACACGGCACTGGCTTCATTCTAGTCTAGTTTTATGAATCAATAATTTGTAAAAATATATGAACATGTAGACACGGCTAATTGTGAGTTGAGCAAAGAGGTGACACGGATAATGATACAGTTTGCTTTCGCATTTTGCACACTAATGAACAGACTCTTGAGGTAGCCAGAACTATCAAAGCATGTGGGGTAAAAGAATATATTTTTTCACCCACAGTCTGACTAATTATACGAAAATAACAGCCAAGATGGAACAGCAGAGCTTTTCTTCAGCAAGAAGGGGAAAAGAGGCTTTTTTGCTTAGCTTGGCATTTGAAACAGCTCCTCGATATTTGACACCTCTGCAAAGTAGTTTGCCAAACTGAACTGTATCGCGTCCAAAAGCCCAGAGCACAAATACAGCACTGAGCACCTGGGTGTCTCGCTGCTTGACAAGAAACAGACCACAGCCTAAAAAAAACTCTGTGTTTCGTTTAACAGGTGGTCCCGGGGCAAGCCGTGTTTAAAGTGATGTTGAGAACTCCTTCAGTAGATTAACTAGTCTGCGACGGCCCAAGAGGAGTTTGAATTTCAACCAAGACATAATCCTCAACACTGTTTATATGTAACATAGATCAGGGGTTTTCAAACTTATTGATGCCAAGAACCCCCAAATATGATGATTCGATTGCAAGGGAATTTGAACAAAATGTTTTGTTATTATTTATTTTCACACAAACTATGTTGCTCCATCAATTTTGTTTTTGCAAATCCGTTGCAAAATGTAATATTTTAATTTAATATTGTCATTGTAATAAACCTAAAAACAAACAAATAAAAAAATACATTAAAAATATGTATTATCTGGAAATCAAGTTGTTTGCAAAATGATATTATTGAATTTATATATATATTGCAAATTATATTGAGTCTATTTGTTTGTTTAGTATTAATTACCCAAACCAAATATGGATACAAATAGATTTTTCATTCAAAACATCATATTCCTGACATTTTTCCATGGAAGAATGTTCATTATATTCATTCTATTGCCCAAATGTGATAGTTCCTCTAGTCTAAACATCAAGTAAGAAACAACAGGTTGTCTTAATTATAATGCTGAAATGTTCCTCATTAAACATCAATATAAAAATGGAATTAGTCAGCTGTTACACATAAAAATAACAGTAACATGAATCAAATCTGAAGTGAATCATTCTGTAGCTTTCCCCAGGTTTACAGACCGCCTCCGGACCAGCAGGAGTTCTGGGATTTTATACCCCGCACGTGTTGATTCATATGCTTTTTGTAGTTTGACGATTTATCTGATATCCTTGTATGATGCAGCCTGATACAACAGCATTTCTCAAACAGAAAAAAAACTTGGAAAAGTATATTCATAATCGTATATTTGAAACACAATTCTAAGATTTTCCAAAGAAAATGTGAGTAATGAAATACTCACAATACTATTGTGTTCTGGGTTGTTGTCAGGTGGTTGTTATGGTATTTGGTTGGTTGCCAGGGTTTTCTGGGTTGTTGCTAGGTTGTTGTTAGGGTATCTGGTTGGCTGCCAGTTTGTTTTGTGTTGTTGCTAGGTGGTTGTTAGGGTATCTGGTTGGTTGCCAGGGCTTTCTGTGTTGTTGCAAGATTGTTGTTAGGGTTTCTGTTTGGCTGCCCGTTTGTTCTGTGTTGTTGCTTGGTGGTTGTTAGTGTATCTGGTTGGTTGCTAGGGCATTGCTAGTTGGTTTTTAAGGTGTCTGGTTGGTTGCCAGTGTGTTCTGGGTTGTTGCTAGGTGGTTGTTAGGGTATCTGGGTGGTTGCTAGGGTGTTCTGGGTGGTTGCTAGGCCATTGCTAGTTGGTTTTTAAGGTGTCTGGTTGGTTGCCAGTGTGTCCTGGGTTGTTGCTAGGTGGTTGTTAGGGTATCTGGTTGTTTGCTAGGGTGTTCTGGATGCTTGCTAGGGCATTGCTAGGTGGTTTTTAAGGTGTCTGGTTGGTTACCTGTGTGATCTGGGTTGTTGCTAGGTTGTTGTTAGGGTATCTGTTTGGTTGCAAGGATGTTCTGGGTTGTTGCTAGGACATTGCTATGTGGTTGTTAGGTAGGGTGACCAGATTCCTGCTTGTGGAAAACGGGACTGCCCCCTCCCAGCAAAAATGAAATTGATGTAATCTTAACTAGACATACATATTCAGATCCATGCAAAGTTGAGGGTGCATCTGCATCTGTAACTTGTAATTTTGTACTTTTCGCTGGCAGCAATTTTTCTTAGTGTGCACTTGACTTTCAAGAGTTTATCGTAATATGCGGAGCAGTCCAGTCCGAAATTATGACGTACGAAAAGATTGAGTCGAGATTTATCTGGTGTCCATGCTGCATTCATTAATGAGAACACACGATCCACAGATGCAGATGTCCCAGGCAGGCATAAAACAAGTGGCTAAGACTCCAAAGTTGATGGTCTTGGTCTCCAGCTCAGGAAAAACATCTGTCCATCTCTCAGATATGGCCATCTTGTTCATTGTTCATGCACTCAGTGATGCGACGAGTGACAATGTTTTTCACACAAGCCCACTCATCAAAGAGAGTCAATCAAACTGAGAGAGGGGATTCTGGGGTAGAAGTGTTCGAGGCTGCTCTGAATGTCTTTCCACTCTGTGATGTCTCTCAGTTGGGCACCCTCAACTTTTTCTGTGTTCTCCAATGAGCTGCTCCAATTTTGGTGGTAATCCACCGATGCTGAATAAAAGTTTCTAACTGCATAAAAGAAATCATCCACTCACATGTCACCAGCTTCAACCAGGACATCCAACTGCTTTTTAATGTCAGAAGGTGTGATTCCTCCAGCCTGGCCTGCAAGACTTTTTTTCAGGTCATGGATGTGCAAAGCCAATTCTGTGGCTGAAATGTGGTCTCTACTATCTCCAGTGCATGGTTAAAAGTGACTGTTTGCTTGAGTGCAAAGCTAATCCAAAGTTAGTGCAAGGATCGCTGAAAATGTCTCTTAGAAACTTTGGGCATATTTCTTGAGAAAGAAAGTATCCACGCAGACCATTGAAATTGTGTAGTATTCTTTCAAGAGCTGGACAAAGAGAGAGGAAATGTGTGTTGCCATGCTGCATTGATTTCTGATAGTCCAGCTTCACAAAATTTTGTTTGTTGCATATGACAGCTTCAGATTTGGTGCAGGCAGAAGAAAATTTCGGATCATACCATTTCTTGATCAATTTCAATGTGCAGTCAGCCGAACAAAAATTATGGCCATACACTACAGAATGATAAGCAAAATGGTCCTTCACTTGTGTGCACCTTGTCAGATTTGTAACTTTGCTTCACAAAAACTAACACTAACTACGGTAACACTTGGTTTGGCACACTTACCTTTAGCAGCATCCACGTGATTATTTGAATGAACATGCTGTGTGATGATGGTGTGGCCTCCATGGGCGATGGAAAAGCGAGCTCCACAAATCTCACACCTCTTTTTACAAGGCTCTGTCTTTGACTCCTTATTTTAAAATGTATCTCTTTTTGAAGATCCACATTAAATGAACATGCACGCTTCCTTTCCTTACATTTTTCCAGCCGCAATTTCATCTGTGCTCGTTGTCTGATTGGTTGTTGTGATGTTCTGGGTTGTTGCTAGGTGGTTCTCATTGTATCTGGGTTGTTGCTAGGGCATTAATAGGTGGGTGTTAGGGTGCCTGGTTGGTTGCCAGTGTGATCTGGGTTGTTGCTAGGTGGTTGCTAGGGTATCTGGTTGGTTGCCAGGATGTTCTGCGTTTTTGCTAGATCATTGCTAGGTGGTTTTTAGGGTGTCTGGTTGGTTGCCAACGTGTTCTGTTTTATTGCTAGGTGGTTGTTATGCGCTGTTGTATTGCTAGGTGGTTGTTATTGCGCTGTTGCTTGGCATTGCTAGATGGTTGTTATGGTGTCTGGTTGGTTGCCAGAGTGTTCTGGGTTGTTGCTAGGGCATTTCCATGTGAATTATATATGATGTGCTGAAGTAAGCGAGGTTAGGGTTTGTTCAAATGATTTCACAAACACCTCTAACTATTAAACACATAAAGTATTCACACAAGTTTGATTCTACTTAATTAAAACACTTTAAATCAACCAGACCTTTGTCCTCCCTAAAAAACCTCACTATGCATCAAAAACCTTTGCCAAAAAGAAACGTCCCTTTTTCAGGACACTGTATTTTAGAGATAATTTTGTAAACATCCAAATAACTTTACAGATCTTTATTGTAAAGAGTTTAAACAATGTTTTCCATGCTTGTTCAATGAACCATAAAATATGTATGAACAAGCACCTGTGGAAAGGTCGTTAAAATGCTAACAGCTTACAGATGGTAAGCAATTGAAGTTAGAGTTATAAAAACTTAGGACACTAAAGAGACCTTTGTACTGACTCTGAAAAACACAAAAAGAAAGATGCCCAGGGTCCCTGCTCATCTGCGTCATCGTGCCTTAGGCATGCTGCATGGAGACATGAGAACTGCAGATGTGGCCAGTGCAATAAATTGCAATGTCCATACTGTGAGATGCCTAAGACAGCGCTACAGGGAGGCAGGAAGGACAGTTGATTGTCCTCGCAGTGGCAGACCACGTGTAACAACACCTGCACAGGATTGGTACATCCGAATATCACACCTGGTACAGGATGGTAACAACAACTGCCTGAGTTACACCAGTCTAAGCACTCCATTAGTGCTTAGACTGTCCGCAATAGGCTGAGAGAGGCTGGACTGAGGGCTTACCAGACATCACCAGCAACAATGTCACCTATGGGCACAAACCCACCTCCGCTGGACCAGACAGGACTGGCAAAAAGTGCTCTTCACTGACGAGTCACGGTTGTCTCACCAGACTAGCGTTTATCATCGAAGGAATGAGCATTACACTGAGGCCTGTACTCTGGAGCGGGATAGATTTGGAGGTGGAGGGTCCGTCATGGTCTGGGGCGACGTGTCACAACATCATCGGACTGATCTTGTTGTCATTGCAGGCAATCTCAACGCTGTTCGTTACATGGAAGACATCCTCCTCCCTCATGTGGTACCCTTCTTGAAGGCTCATCCTGGCATGACAATGCCATCAGCCATACTGCTCGTTCTGTGCATGATTTCCTGCAACACAGGAATGTCAGTGTTCTGCCATGGCCAGCGAAGAGTCCGCATCTTAATCCCATTGAGCGCGTCTGGGACCTGTTGGGTCGGAGGGTGAGGGCTAGGGCCATTCCCCCCAGAAATGTGCGGGAACTTGCAAGTGCCTTGGTGGAATTGTGGAGTAACATCTCACAGCAAGAACTGGCAAATCTGGTGCAGTCCATGAGGAGGAGATGCACTGCAGTACTTAATGCAGCTGGTGGCCACACCAGATACTGACTGTTACTTTTGACCAACCCTTTGTTCAGGGACACATTCCATTTATGTGAAACATTTCTTTTTTAGCTGAGTTTTTCAATATATCCTTTACCGTTATTTTTTAGCTGTGATTGTAGTTTAAACACCCACCCTTGTCCTTGAAATTGTCAGTGGATAGACTGTTCCGTTAGTTTATAGTTTGTCTCTCTGGCTGTTTTATTAAAAGTTTGTTGTTTGCATTGATCCTTGCAGCGCTGGCCAAACTCACTCTCTTCAGTGGTCTTTAGATCAGATCTTATGTCTGCAACCTCTCACCCCACCCAGCACATCCCACCCATTAACATCAAAACCTCTCTCATCTACAGATACTTCATTGATGGAAACCACATGTTTCAACTGTCTTAACTGGGAGGTTATACACCTCATAAAATAGTTAGCATAAAACAATATAAAATTTGTAGTATATTATATAAACTTAATTCAGTTTAAATCCATGGATAGGTACTTATTTATTGACTGGGTTGAAATTAAATGTTTTTGCGCTCTAGACATTTTCGCCATGTTATGAAATAGCTACTGTGAATGTGAATCTTTGAACCAGACTCTATCGAAATGAAGACAATTTGGCTTTTCACACTATATCCTTAACCCTTGGTTAACATCTTTTTAAAGCCCATATTAAAAGACTTCTTTTATCACTGGGTTACGTAATGTTTCACACTTGTAATTTTGAAAGGGGTTTTACCTGGTTTAGACTGATCTTAACTGGTTTAAGCCATTCTCCCTGGAAGGTGTAGCTAGTCTCCAAGCCTGAACAAGTTGGAAAGTTCCCGGGCCACCCTTCTGGCCCCACCCCTGGTTGTATGAACAGGAAATTTGAAGACTCACACATGTAAGTAAATGCGGTTGTCAATCTCAAACTCTGACTGTGTGAATGTTGCCTACAAGTATACTAGATAGGTAAAGTTTCAAGACAAACTTTAAGGATGGCTTGACAATGCCTTGTCTGAAAGACCTGGCATGACTGGAAATAGCCTGCCGGGAGTGTTCCAAAGATGGCCGACAGTGGATTGACTTGCTAGAAAGACTTTGCCGTCACATAGATAAACCATCAGCAACCGTTTTGTGGGTTTGTTTACATTTGAATTTTTTTTTAGTTAATGAACCATTGGCCCATTCTACCCGCGACCCTGTACACAGGATAAGCGGTTGACGATGGATGGATGGATGGATGGCCCATTCTATGGGATGTTTACCGATTTGTTATTTTTTTATCATCCGCTGTGCGAAGACCAAAAGTCTGAGCAGTTAGAAAATACATAGCACACTATGTCAGAATACTCAGAAGGTCTGAACCAAGATTGGTGGATGTAGCTTGAAAGCTCAAGGAGAAGTTAGTGCTCAAAATGTTTGTCTTGGTTTTAGGTATTTAAAAAAAATATTTAACCAACTTTGTAGAATAACACCCTGTCTACACCGGACGCATCCGTTTACGCAATGTGACGCAATGGCATGAGACTGTCTACACTGGACGAACGACACGAACGTTCTAAACTGTTTACTTGTTTTGTTGCCAGTAGTCGCGCTATCGTGTGCAGTGCCGCAACGGACACTTCCAGTGTAGGTAGCATCATTGATTATAATGGGGTTCTATTGCTTTTCACGCAAAGTGATGCTCACGTCCGGTGTAGACTGGGTGTAAAAGTAATTATACAATTTAATGCTACCAAAGAAGATATGCATAAAATATTGCAAATTAAATTAACCCTTATTTTGCTAAATATTTACTCATAAAAATTGAACAACTGTGTTTATTATCTATTGATAAGGCAATTGGTAGGCTGTTGGGAACTGACCCAAGTGGCAAGTAGGAAATGTGTAGTTTAGTTTAGTTTAATCGAGCAAGTAGGAACTAGGCAAATTATCTTAAAATGGCCCAATATCGACCAATTAATCAGTCAATTCAGTCTTTCACTATATATCACTTTATTCCAGGGTAAAACATAACCTCATGGTTAAACAGTACGAGAGTGAAAAGTCTATATGGTTTCCTCTGATTGGCTTCTGGACAAACTGTACTTGTGCTTTAGATATTTATTTTTTCTTGCCGTTTAATACACTTAATATTATTACATCTAAAGTGTATTAGATCTACATCATGGTCATAAATGGCAAGAATAAAATACCTCAAGCCCAGCCATGATGACTTCAGCAGAAACTGTGAGATTGTATTTTAAAACACTGTTTTCTTAAATAACCACTATGAGAGTTCAAGCCTGTACTCAGCATATCTCATATCAGACGAACAAATATATGTTTTCACATGTTTACATTCAAACACAGTGTGTTTTATACCTCTAGGCATCTACATGTCTTGTGAATGAGTTGTATTCATTTCATCTGCATAATACATCAAGACACTTTTAGCAAAAAAACAAAAAACATGCATGATTTCCAAATCCAGCCATAAAACAGTGTGAACATATTGAAGATCCATTATAACACAGACGTTATTTTCGGATATTCAAATCAGGGGAGTGTTATAGCAGTGATTTACGCAATTAAAGCTGGTAAATCTGCCAGTGCTGGCAGAGGAGGACGCACGTACAGACAGACTCAAATCTATGTGTCTCAATGTACGGACACTTTTCCGCTTCTGGAACCAAAACCTTCAAAAGGAAAAGTTTGTTTAGGGGAGAGCAGGGATAACGTTCAATACATGTAACATCCTTAATAACTAAAAGGAATACTGTCATTTTGTCACTTTCTTTCTTCAGTGGAAGATGTTAGGCAGTATGTTAGTCCACGTCCACACTAATTCTCTTTATTAGTTTCCTAACGTCATCGTTTTTCAAAGTATGCAATAACGGAGAGTGTTTTCGGTGGAGGACAAGCTGTTCTAGTTTGGATGAGAGGTGTAAACAGTGAAATCAATGAGTTTTTAAATGAAACCATATTAGTTTGGATGGCATTTGTCTGAGTCACCATTTACTTTCATTGCATCCTTTGTTCCATACATGAAAGTCAATGGTGACTGAGAATGGTTTCTGCCTAACATCTGCTTTTGTGTTCCACAGAAAAAGAAAGTGTGTATTTCAAAATGTAAGTTCTCTTTGAGGTTAAAGTTCAATTTTTGCTTGCTGTGTGTTTTGATATAGTGTGATGTCACTATTAAAAGATGATTGAGGCTAATTTTTAGCCTAAAAAATTTGAGTTTAATTGAGCAAACCCCAGAAAGCATTCCCTTCTCTCTGTATCTGTTTCTAACAGTGTTTTTTGCAGTTGTGACCTGAGTACTCTCGCCACAGACCCCTCTTTACTAACCCCAAATGTTGCCCTGTAAGGAAGCAATGACCACACTGCTAACCAGCCCTCCACGAAACCAAGTATGTTATTCCCAAAATGGGGAATGTCATTTTGAGGCTAACACCTCCATTAAGTAGCCTTAAGTCTCTTTTACAGCTGTGTTGAGGGTTTAACTGTGTGTTCACCACCTGTGCAGTATGGACTGTGGTCAGTTAGATCAGAATACTGATTATTGCTGGTTTGAATGTTCTTGTGGCCATTAAGGCTGTTTAACCAGTCCAGCATTTTTGGGCATGATGATGTCCTAGACTCAGTTTTCTTGCAAATTCCTGTAGTTCATAGTTTAGTTTAGTTTATGGTTTGGTTTAGTTTAGTTTAGTTCAGTTTATAGTTTGTTTTGGTTTAGTTTAGTCTGGTTTGAGTTTAGTTTAAAGATATTTTTATATCTTTTAGCTTTGCTGTGCTTTGTTTATGTTAGTTTAGTTTTACTTTTAGATTATTTTTTTGTTTAGTTTAGTTTGGTTTTAGTTTGGTTTGGTTTAGTCTAGTTTTAGTATTAATTTTATCTGGTTTTAATTTAATTTAGTTTTTTTGATTAGTTTAGTTTAATACGATTTTATTTAGTTTGGTTTGGTTTATTTGTTAGTTTAGTTTAGTTTTACTTTATTTAATTTTTGTTTGTTTTGGTTTGGTTTAGTTTAATTTTTAGTTTAGTTTTACTTTATTTTTTACTTTGGTTTAGTTTGGTTTGTAGTTTGGTTTAGTTTATTTTTTAGTTTAGTTTAGTTTGGTTTGGTTTATTTTTTAGTTTAGTTTTACTTTATTTTATTTTTTTTGGTTTGGTTTGGTTTAGTTAAATTTTTTGTTTAGTTTTACTTTATTTTTTGCCATTAATATCTAAACCGCTGGCAACAAAAGTGAGTACACCCCTAAGTGAAAATGTCCAAATTGGGCCCATTTTGCCATTTTCCCTCCACGTTGTCATGTGACTCATTAGTGTTACAAGGTCTCAGGTGTGAATGGGGAGCAGGTGTGTTAAATTTGATGTCATCGCTCTCACACTCCCTCATGCTGGTCACTGGAAGATCAACATGGCACCTCATGGCAAAGAACTCTCTGAGGATCTGAAAAAAAGAATTGTTGCTCAACATAAAGATGGCCTAGGCTATCAGAAGATTACCAAGACCCTGACACTGAGCTGCAGCATGGTGGCCAAGACCATACAGCAGTTTAACAGGACAGGTTCCACTCAGAACAGGCCTCGCCATGGTCGACCAAAGAAGTTGAGTGCACATGCTCAGCGTCATATCCAGAGGTTGTCTTTGGGAAATAGACGTATGAGTGCTGCCAGCATTGCTGCAGAGGTTGAAGGGGTGGGGGGCCAGCCTGTCAGTGCTCAGACCATACGCCGCACACTGCATCAAACTGGTCTGCATGGCTGTCGTCCCAGAAGGAAGCCTCTTCTAAAGATGATGCGCAAGAAAGCCCGCAAACAGTTTGCTGAAGACAAGCAGACTAAGGACATGGAATACTGGAACCATGTCCTGTGGTCTGATGAGACCAAGATAAACTTATTTGGTTCAGATGGTGTCAAGCGTGTGTGGCGGAAACCAGGTGAGGAGTACAAAGACAAGTGTGTCTTGCCTACAGTCAAGCATGGTGGTGGGAGTGTCATGGTCTGGGGCTGCATGAGTGCTGCCGGCACTGGGGAGCTACAGTTCATTGAGAGAACCATGAATGCCAACATGTACTGTGACATACTGAAGCAGAGTACAATCCCCTCCCTTTGGAGACTGGGCCACAGGGCAGTATTCCAGCATGATAATGACCCCAAACACACCTCCAAGACGACCACTGCCTTGCTAAAGAAGCTGAGGGTGAATTTGATGGACTGGCCAAGCATGTCTCCAGACCTAAACCCTATTGAGCATCTGTGGGGCATCCTCAAATGGAAGGAGGAGGAGCACAAGGTCTCTAACATCCACCAGCTCTGTGATGTCGTCATGGAGGAGTGGAAGAGGACTCCAGTGGCAACCTGTGAAGCTCTGGTGAACTCCATGCCCAAGAGGGTTAAAGCATTGCTGGAAAATAATGGTGGCCACACAAAATATTGACACTTTGGGCCCAATTTGGACATTTTCACTTAGGGGTGTACTCACTTTTGTTGCCAGCGGTTTAGACATTAATGGCTGTGTGTTGAGTTATTTTGAGGGGACAGCAAATTTACACTGTTATACAAGCTGTACACTCACTACTTTACATTGTAGCAAAGTGTCATTTATTCAGTGTTGTCACATGAAAAGATATAATCAAATATTTTTAAAAAAATGTGAGGGGTGTACTCACTTTTGTGAGATACTGTATGTGTATATATATATATATATATATATATATATATATATATATATATATATATATATATATATACTGTATGTATATATATATATATATATATATATATATATATATATATATATATATATATATTATTATTAAGCTTTGCTGTGCTTTGTTTAGTTTAGATTACTTATGGATTAGTTTAGTTTTAATTTGGTTTGGTTTAGTCTGGTTTTAGTTTAGATTAGTTTAGTTTGGTTTGGTTTATAGTTTGGATTGGATTGGTTTTATTCTGGTTGGTTTAATCTGGTTTTAGTTTAGTTCTGGTTTTTAGAATAGTTTAGTTTAATGCGATTTGATTTTGTTTTGGTTTAGTTTTTAGTTTGGATCAGTTTTACTTTAGTTTTACTTTAGTTTAGTCTGGTTTTAATGATAGTTTATTTTAATCTGGTTTTAGTTTAGTTCTGGTTATTAGATTAGTTTAGTTTAATGAGATTTTGTTTTGTATTGTTCGGCACAGTGTGTGATCCCCCACAGTCCAAAATCATGCAGGTCAATTGAATTGGTGTGTAAATGTGTATATATGTGATGGGCTGGCCACCTGTTCAGGGTTTAGTTCGGTTTGGGCTGGTTTAGTCTGGTTTTAGTGTTAGTTTGGTTTAGTTAAGTTTGGTTAATTTTAGATAAATGAAGTTAGTTTACATTATGTTATGTTAGGATTTGTCTGGTCTAGTTTAGTTTAGAGCATTATCATTTGACTATTACAATGTTCTGAAATACTTTAAACATTAACTTATAACATTAAATCATGTTCAATCATTGAAATAATCTAAAGAGTCACCTAAAAAAAGTCACTGCATTTAGTACTGACTTTAAAGTCCATGTTAAAGCTATTTAATTAGTTTTTATGTGTTTAAAATGAAACTTTCAACAAGCTGACAGTTGTCTTGAGAGATATTAAGAATTTGACTTCAAAAACAACCATGCTGCTTGCTGAAACTTTCATTTTGTACCTATAAAATCTGCTATGAATTTTCGCCCATCAGTTTAATCTTTTGTTCAGAATTAACCAAAAGCTTTGCTGACACTTTGAAATAATATTTTCATGATATATGTTACACCGATACAGTTTAAGAGTTTGTCTGAGCCTATGTATAACATTCAGTATGAAAGCCAATTCCAGATGTTCAGATTAGGACAAGAGCGCTACCTCCTGGAGACATACTACAATTTTAGTGAGCTGAACTTCATATACAGTGCTTTGTTATTGGTGTTGGCTAAGGCTAGCATCACTATTACTATTACTCGTACTTTAAATCAAATCTTCAGAATCCATAATTACAGTAGATTTGGATCAAGATTTGGATTTCCATCAAAGCATCTCTTCCGATGATAAGATCCAGATCTTATTTACTGGCAGCAGTTTGAGGTGTGGTAGGCCAGTTTCTTGTGCTCATGAGAGGCCAATATGTAAGTAAACCCAATAGTTCTGGAGCAGCTCCACAAACCACAGATACCACAAATGAGAGATGTTTACAGTCCCCAGACACCCTAGGGCCAGTGCTGCTCGCTGACCCCTTCTGACACTGTTTCCCAGGTAGAGCAGAGAGAGGCCGACCTGTCGCTGCAGAACAGCACAACTGGGAGATCTGGGTTCACTCACCGGACACGATGTTTACAGCCAAGTTTTTGTTAAATTACTATGCATGAGCCGACCCGTGAGGCAATGATTACAGGATATGATTCCGGATACACTAATATCTCTGTCCCAAACGTGCAACCCGGAGGTGAGAATGAATCAAGATATTTATGAGTTATTTTCAGCACTGCTCAATAGATGTAGTTTGAAAGAACGTTATAATGTTAACCAATAGTCAAACATGCTCTCTCCTCAAACTAGTCATATAATCACATTCCGGTATATGTTTTGAGAAAGTAACGTATCAATCGTGTCACTCTTTGTTGGGCCTGCATCGTCAACAAAGCACTAAAAGCTCTCAGGAAAGCTAAATGGACAGTTCGATGTGAAATAGTTCTGTCATAACCCTCGACTGGCTTGGTCAGCCAGACAGAAGACTCTCGCAATATTGGACACGAAGGATCCAATGAAATAATTGACCATTACATTCTACAAACCCTTCATCAAAACATGCTTGAAATATTTACCAGATTTACCAGCTGGCAGCCTGAAATTGCATTATGATTTAACTGTACACATTATAAACAGAGTCAAAATCAGAGGTCTGGCTTTTTATGAAATTCTGGATCTGATAAAAAGTGTTGCCTTCAGGTCATCGCATGCTGGCACAGAGGGGTAGCTGGCAGCAGCCGTGCCCGAGTAACTGCCATCCCAGAAAAAGGCCAGATCTCATTCAGCTGTGACATATTTGGAATTGGAGCAGCAAAAACAGGGCCTTTAAATCTATCTCACGCTCCTGTAAATTACTACTCTGCATTTTTAAATTCCTACGCATCATACAGTGCTATTCACTCGCGTCCAAATCAAACACAGGCATCACCGGTTGAACCGTATGGGGGAACAAACTGTGCTTTTTTCACTGCAGCTATAAACCTGTGAAGTGTAAAACAGAACTTTCTGTTTAATGACAATGAGTAAATGTAATGTTTTATATAAATAATTAATAAGGCACATCAATTAATTCCCTTTCATGGTGTTACTATGGTTATATTTCTAAAACATGGTATTACCATGGTATATGTTTTAAACACATGGTAAAGCGTGGTATTACCATGGTACATGTCTAAAATAACATAACATGTTACATGTTTAAAAAGGGTAATTGGTAACACATGGTATTACCACGGTTATATGTTACATGTCTAAAAAAACAGGTAAAACATGGTATTACCACGGTTATATGTTACATGTCTAAAAAAACAGGTAAAACATGGTATTACCACGGTTATATGTTACATGTCTAAAAAAACAGGTAAAACATGGTATTACCACGGTTATATGTTACATGTCTAAAAAAAATTTAAAACATGATATTACCACGGTTATATGTTACATGTCTAAAAAAAATTTAAAACATGGTATTACCATGGTTATATGTTACATGTCTAAAAAAACAGTTAAAACATGGTATTACCATGGTTATATGTTACATGTCTAAAAAAACAGTTAAAACATGGTATTACCACGGTTATATGTTACATGTCTAAAAAAACAGGTAAAACATGGTATTACCACGGATATATGTTACATGTCTAAAAAAACAGGTAAAACATGGTATTACCACGGTTATATGTTACATGTCTAAAAAAAATGGTAAAACATGGTATTACCACGGTTATGTTACATGTCTAAAAAAAATGGTAAAACATGGTATTACCACGGATATATGTTACATGTCTAAAACAATTGGTAAAACATGATATTACCACGGTTATATGTTACATGTCTAAAAAAATGGTAAAACATGGTATTACCATGGTTATATGTTACATGTCTAAAAAAAATGGTAAAACATGATATTACCACGGTTATATGTTACATGTCTAAAAAAAATGGTAAAACATGGTATTACCACGGTTATAGGTTATATGTTACATGTCTAAAAAATGGTAAAACATGGTATTACCACGGTTATATGTTACATGTCTAAAAAAATGGTAAAACATGATATTACCACGGTTATATGTTACATGTCTAAAAAAATGGTAAAACATGGTATTACCACGGTTATATGTTACATGTCTAAAAAAATGGTAAAACATGGTATTACCACGGTTATATGTTACATGTCTAAAAAAATGGTAAAACATGGTATTACCACGGTTATATGTTACATGTCTAAAAAAATGGTAAAACATGGTATTACCACGGTTATATGTTACATGTCTAAAAAAATGGTAAAACATGGTATTACCACGGTTATATGTTACATGTCTAAAAAATTGGTAAAACATGGTATTACCACGGTTATATGTTACATGTCTAAAAAATGGTAAAACATGGTATTACCACGGTTATATGTTACATGTCTAAAAAAATTGGTAAAACATGGTATTACCACGGTTATATGTTACATGTCTAAAAAATGGTAAAACATGGTATTACCACGGTTATATGTTACATGTCTAAAAAAATGGTAAAACATGGTATTACCACGGTTATATGTTACATGTCTAAAAAATTGGTAAAACATGGTATTACCACGGTTATATGTTACGTCTAAAAAAATTGGTAAAAAATGGTATTAACACGGTTATATGTTACATGTCTAAAAAAATGGTAAAACATGGTATTACCACGGTTATATGTTACATGTCTAAAAAAATGGTAAAACATGGTATTACCACGGTTATATGTTACGTCTAAAAAAATTGGTAAAAAATGGTATTACCACGGTTATATGTTACATGTCTAAAACAAATGGTAAAACATGGTATTACCACGGTTATATGTTACATGTCTAAAACAAATGGTAAAACATGGTATTACCACGGTTATATGTTACATGTCTAAAAAAAATGGTAAAACATGGTATTACCACGGTTATATGTTACATGTCTAAAACAAATGGTAAAACATGGTATTACCACGGTTATATGTTACATGTCTAAAAAAAATGGTAAAACATGGTATTACCACGGTTATATGTTACATGTCTAAAACAAATGGTAAAACATGGTATTACCACGGTTATATGTTACATGTCTAAAACAAATGGTAAAACATGGTATTACCACGGTTATATGTTACATGTCTAAAACAAATGGTAAAACATGGTATTACCACGGTTATATGTTACATGTCTAAAAAAAATGGTAAAACATGGTATTACCACGGTTATATGTTACATGTCTAACAAAATTGGTAAAACATGGTATTACCACGGTTATATGTTACATGTCTAAAAAATTGGTAAAACATGGTATTACCACGGTTATATGTTACATGTCTAACAAAATTGGTAAAACATGGTATTACCACGGTTATATGTTACATGTCTAAAAAATTGGTAAAACATGATATTACCACGGTTATATGTTACATGCCTAAAAAATTGGTAAAACATGGTATTACCACGGTTATATGTTACATGTCTAACAAAATTGGTAAAACATGGTATTACCATGTTTATATGTTACATGTCTAAAAAAATTGGTAAAATGGTATTACCACGGTTATATGTTACATGTCTAAAAAATTGGTAAAACATGGTATTACCATGTTTATATGTTACATGTCTAAAAAATTGGTAAAACATGATATTACCACGGTTATATGTTACATGCCTAAAAAATTGGTAAAACATGGTATTACCACGGTTATATGTTACATGTCTAAAAAATTGGTAAAACATGGTATTACCATGTTTATATGTTACATGTCTAAAAAATTGGTAAAACATGATATTACCACGGTTATATGTTACATGCCTAAAAAATTGGTAAAACATGGTATTACCACGGTTATATGTTACATGCCTAAAAAATTGGTAACACATGGTATTACCACGGTTATATGTTACATGTCTAAAAAATTGGTAAAACATGGTATTACCATGTTTATATGTTACATGTCTAAAAAATTGGTAAAACATGGTATTACCATGTTTATATGTTACATGTCTAAAAAATTGGTAAAACATGATATTACCACGGTTATATGTTACATGCCTAAAAAATTGGTAAAACATGGTATTACCACGGTTATATGTTACATGTCTAAAAAATTGGTAAAACATGGTATTACCATGTTTATATGTTACATGTCTAAAAAATTGGTAAAACATGATATTACCACGGTTATATGTTACATGCCTAAAAAATTGGTAAAACATGGTATTACCACGGTTATATGTTACATGCCTAAAAAATTGGTAAAACATGATATTACCACGGTTATATGTTACATGCCTAAAAAATTGGTAAAACATGGTATTACCACGGTTATATGTAACATGTAAAAAAAAAATGGTAAAACATGGTATTACCACGGTTATATGTAACATGTAAAAAAAATGGTAAAACATGGTATTACCACGGTTATACAGGTGAAACTCGAAAAATTAGAATATCGTGCAAAAGTTCATTAATTTCAGTAATTCAACTTAAAAGGTGAAACTAATATATTATATAGACTCATTACAAGCAAAGTAAGATATTTCAAGCCTTTATTTGATATAATTTTGATGATTATGGCTTACAGCTTATGAAAACCCCAAATTCAGAATCTCAGAAAATTAGAATATTGTGAAAAGGTTCAGTATTGTAGCTCAAAGTGTCACACTCTAATCAGCTAAACACCTACAAAGGGTTCCTGAGCCTATAAATGGTCTCTCAGTCTGGTTCAGTTGAATTCACAATCATGGGGAAGACTGCTGACCTGACAGTTGTGCAGAAAACCATCATTGACACCCTCCACAAGGAGGGAAAGCCTCAAAAGGTAATTGCAAAAGAAGTTGGATGTTCTCAAAGTGCTGTATCAAAGCACATTAATAGAAAGTTAAGTGGAAGGGAAAAGTGTGGAAGAAAAAGGTGCACAAGCAGCAGGGATGACCGTAGCCTGGAGAGGATTGTCAGGAAAAGGCCATTCAAATGTGTGGGGAGCTTCACAAGGAGTGGACTGAGGCTGGAGTTACTGCATCAAGAGCCACCACACACAGACGGGTCCTGGACATGGGCTTCAAATGTCAAACGTCTTACCTGGGCTAAAGAAAAAAGAACTGGTCTGTTGCTCAGTGGTCCAAAGTCCTCTTTTCTGATGAGAGCAAATTTTGCATCTCATTTGGAAACCAAGGTCCCAGAGTCTGGAGGAAGAATGGAGAGGCACACAATCCAAGATGCTTGAAGTCCAGTGTGAAGTTTCCACAGTCTGTGTTGGTTTGGGGAGCCATGTCATCGGCTGGTGTTGGTCCACTGTGCTTTATTAAGTCCAGAGTCAACGCAGTCATCTACCGGGACATTTTAGAGCACTTTATGCTTCCTTCAGCAGACAAGCTTTATGGAGATGCTGACTTCATTTTCCAGCAGGACTTGGCACCTGCCCACACTGCCAAAAGTACCAAAACCTGGTTCAATGACCATGGTATTACTGTGCTTGATTGGCCAGCAAACTCGCCTGACCTGAACCCCATAGAGAATCTATGGGGCATTGCCAAGAGAAAGATGAGAGACATGAGACCAAACAATGCAGAAGAGCTGAAGGCCGCTATTGAAGCATCTTGGTCTTCCATAAGACCTCAGCAGTGCCACAGGCTGATAGCATCCATGCCACGCCGCATTGAGGCAGTAATTAATGCAAAAGGGGCCCAAACCAAGTACTGAGTACATATGCATGATTACATTTACATTACATTTATGCATTTGGCAGACGCTTTTATCCAAAGCGACTTACAGTGCACTTATTACAGGGACAATCCCCCCGAAGCAACCTGGAGTTAAGTGCCTTGCTCAAGGACACAATGGTGGTGGCCGTGGGGTTAGAACCTGTGACCTTCTGATTAACAGCCCTGTGCTTTAGCCACTACGCCACCACCACTCCGTTTTTTCAGAGGGCCGACATTTCTGTATTTAAAATCCTGTAAGCCATAATCATCAAAATTATATCAAATAAAGGCTTGAAATATCTTACTTTGCTTGTAATGAGTCTATATAATATATTAGTTTCACCTTTTAAGTTGAATTACTGAAATTAATGAACTTTTGCACGATATTCTAATTTTTCGAGTTTCACCTGTATGTAACATGTAAAAAAAAATGGTAAAACATGGTGTTACCACGGTTATATGTTACATGCCTAAAAAAAAAATGGTATCACCGTAGTACACGTCTGAAAACATGGTATTACCATGGTATAAGTCTAAAAAACAACATTTATATTACCATGTAATTTATCTAAAATAACATGGTATTTCCATGGTACATGTCTAAACAAAATGGTCAAATTTGGATTCACCTTGGCCAATGTCTAAAACATGGTATTACCATAGTACATGTGTGAGAACATGCTTATTACATGATAAATGTCTAAAAATAAATTAAAATATGGTAGTGCTATGGTATTTATCTAAAATAATGTGATATAACCATGGTACATGTCTACAATAACATGGTATTACCATTTCAAATATCTGAAATAATATGTTATTACGTGGTACTGATTTAGATTTACATTGTAACATGGGATTAATGTTTTAACACTGATGGACTAGTAACCGTCTTAAAGTCACAGTAAGGTCAGACTGACATCATTAAAAACATCTTCTATAAATCACCATGACTCAGTTTGCAATTACTGATGCTCAGATATGATTCCAGCGGATGGGTTTGAATGTGACAAACGTTTTCCATCCCCTTCAGCTGAAGTGCAAATCAAATGGAAGTTCAAGTGTTTGATTTGTTACTGGATCTCTTCCCCCTCGGGGGTGAATGTTAAGAACAGGCCTGTAAGACCTCCCATTGCCCTCGCCTTCATAACGGCCACAGAGTCACTCACACATGTAAACAGTTCCAGAAGAGACAATCTGAGGACACGAGAAAACATCTCAGATTATCTCAATGTGATGGCGGGATGGTGTTTTCAATGTAGCTGTACGCAGTCTGTTTTTAAATTTAGACCTGGAGGACAATGTATCTATTTATGATGCACCGCAGAGCATTTCACAATAGATTGTTATTATGGTGAAAGATGTTTTGGATTTGATTTTGGTGTGACCTTTAAAGTCTGTTCAATGGGGAGCCAGACTTGGCCAGACAAAAAGAGCTTTCCAAGCAAAATACATTAATTGCCGGCGTACACAACATTAAAGCAAACAAACATGGGCTATTTTATACTATGAAATACTAGCTTTCTATTGCCCAATAAATACTAGTGTTAATATTTCAGTGTAGCAGCACAAAATGCTTTTCTTTTCGTGTATGGCGGACTTTCAAATTCCCTGGGAAGTCCAAAAGATTTAAGTGAATTGGTTCGGTCAGACATTAATCGTTTAAAATAAAGGGTTCACCCGTTCACGCATATGTAGCATTGGGCATTCCAGTTTATTTGAGTGAATCGTTTTGTTCAAACGATTCATGTAAACGAACCAGTTCAGCCCAACTAACAATTTTGGTTCCTAGAACGAAGGGTATTTTATGGTTATAAAAATAAAACCTAAAAATAACCATTAGAGAATGTTCTGTATACATTATTTTAAGGTTGTCACACAAACCTCCCTGCAACGTTCTGGAAAGGTTAGTTTATGGTTTAAATATTATAACCTAAAGAGAACATTCCTATAATGTTGGGAATTGGTTCCCAAAAATAACCAGAAGTTAGGGGTGCGTTCTGTGTTTGCTGGGAGGAAAAGCACAGAAATCAATGAGGCGTTGGAATAACACACTAGCATACTACTATAGATATAGCAGTTATTTATACATTTTTGACGGGTGTATAAAACAAGGTATGATGCCATTTAATAGGTCATTAAGTTAGCTTTTATTTTTGTTTTTTGTACATCGTTGCATACTAAAATATGTCATTATAACGAAACACTATAAGCCACAAGGGGCGCTATACAGCGTCGATCTGTTTATATGTGAATGATATACAGTATAACGGAACGATAACTGAATGTTGTAATAGGACGGTTAACTCTTATCGCTTCCTTGAGCTCTGTGGCATAAATAATGCAGTAAAAATGCATGTTAAGTGTGTACAATGATACAATGTTGTAAAGGCCAATTATATGGTTAATTGTTGGCCGAATGCTTGGCCAATGCATTTCAGGCATGCACTTCCATTCAGTTGCAATTTATTTAAGAATAAGCTTCCCCTAAATTTGTTAAAATATAGGCAAGGTTATCATTATTATGCTTATTTATTACACAACCCCAATTCCGAAAATGTTGGGACGGTATGAAAAATGTGAATAAATACAAAAAAAAAAAAAGAGTGATTTGTAAATTATATTCACCCTTTGCTATTTTGAAAGCACTCCAACTACTCATTATATGAGATTTTACCTTGTGAATTTCATTGTTGTTTTTAAATTGACAGTCATTTCAAATTAAATGATTGGAACACGCTCCAAAAAAGTTGAGACATTCGAGTGTTTACCCCTATGAAACATCACCATTTCTTCTAATAACATGTATTAAGCATTTGGGCACTGAAGACACAAGTTTGTTAGAAAGTACAATTGTCCCATTCACCATAATGCAAGTCTTCAGCTGCACAATTGTATGGGTCTTCGGTGTATGGGTGCTTCATAATGCACCACATTTCAGGTCAGGACTGCAGACAGGCCAATCTAGCACTCTCTGCTTACACAGCCATACACCTGTATCCGACAGTATGTGGTTTGAAAATGCAGAGACGTCCCTGGACAAGACAGTGCTGGATGGCAGTATATGCTGCTCCAATACTTGTACATATCTGTCTGCATTCACGGTGTTCACACAGATGTGTGAGTTACCAATGCTATGGGCACTGACATGCCCCTGGCCCATACAGACATTGGTTTTGGACCTGACGCTGATAACAGTTTGGATAGCTCTTTTCCTCTTTGGCCCGGATAACAGGACAGCTTTGCTATTTCTACTGTCCTACTTTCCATCTAAGATGAGAGCGAGCCCAGAGAAGTCGGCAGCGCTTCTGGACAGTGATGATGTACGGCTTCTCCTTTACATAGTTAAGTCTTAACTTGCATCTGTGGATGCAGCCAGAGTGGTGTTGACTAACAAGGGTTTACTAAAGTAATCCCAAACCCATGTTCATGATATCCATCACAGATTAATGATGTTTTTTTAAGACGGAGACGTAAGAGGGTTCAGAGATCACACGCATTCAGAAATAGCTTTTCATCTTGCCCTTTACACAGAGATTTGACCAGATTCCTTAAATATATTGTGCACTATAGAGGGTGAAAGGCCCAATATCCTTCCAATTTGTCTTTTGGGAACATTGTTCCCTAAGTGTTGGATTATTTGCTGACGCATCAGTTGGCAAATTGACAAATCTCGAATGATCCTTTCTCCTGAAGGACTCGGCTGTTTTTGGAGGCTGTCCTGTATAACATCTGGTTATTTCAACTCGTCAAATTGTTATTAGTCTTAAATTTCCCCCGTCCCAACTTTTTTGGAGCGTGTTGCAATCATCCGATTTGAAATACTGTACATTCTCAAAAAACAAGGAAAAACATCATATAATGAGTAGTTGGAGTGCTTTCAATATAAGGGTGAATATAATTTACAAATCACTTTTTTTTGTTTGTATTAGCATTTTTCATACTGTCCCAACATTTTCGGAATTGGGGTGGTAATTATTATTTTTTAACAGCTTTCTTAACTTTCCAGTAGACAAAAAAAATCAGAAAACACTAATGCGATCTAGCTTTATATAGTTTCTTATAAAATTATTTGTCTGCAAAAAATTAAAAATATTTTAACTTTCTTAAAAAAAAATTCTGTAGACAAAAATAAATTCCAGAAAACACAATAGATGTGATATAGCTTAATGTAGTTTCTCCACACACACAAAATAATAATACCAATAATAATCTGGTGGGAGAAAAAAAAATTGATATGTAAAAATGAACAATTTCTCTTGTTAAAAATTGACGGAATATTGAAAAAAATAAAAAATTTCAGCAGACAAAAAAACTCCAGAAAACAGAGTTGTGAAATGCGATCTAGGAGTTTTATTCAGCTTTATATAGTGCATGACAAGTCTATCCCTCAAACCCTCAATTTCATTCTGGTCAATATAAGGTCTATAGAGCCCTTTGCATCAATGTTAAGAATGCATGCATATTAGCACAAGAGGAGAGAAAAATAACAATATAGAGAACATAAATACCAGCACATTTGATCCAGTTATGAAGTTAATGTGGTTTGAAGAGATTGTTGAAAAAGAAAATGCATATGTTGCACTGAACCAGTAAAACAATACTCTCTGCCCTCGACTTGGCTCCACGTTTATTTAAAAGAGTTTTCATCCAAGATTAAAAACAATGGCATTCAGACAATACTTCGAAACATTTGATGGTGTTGTGCCATTTCCAGGAGACCTGTTTTTAATCACATAACTCTCAAATGTTGCGGTTCTTCTCCAGCGTCTGTCAATCTTGTTGAATAATAGCACTTACGATCCAAAATATCCTGTAGAAATAATCACTCTCAAACACCCTCTTAGCAAAGAAAAGCAGCTAATTGATCCCATTGGATAGATTTTTCATAACTATAATTTCTGGGCGAACGGTTCCTTAAATGACAGGGCCCCATGTTGATGATAGCACTGCCACACATTCACATAACACTGAAGATTTCTTGTGTCAATTACATTTATTCCGATTATACCTGACAATGCACAAGACCTTATCTTATGTGCCAACCTAAAAATGGCTTGACATGCAACCCATACTGCAAAACAGACTATATTTACACTGAAGAGGTTTTTATCTGCACAAAGTAATATGAAAAGCATTTTTCTTAAACAATAAGACATCCCTGTGGTTTGAAAGAACAGTACGTGAAACTCAACAACACGAAGAAGCTTTGCAAAGCTCCAAGCAGTTCATTAGAGCTGAAACGCAAATATATTGACACAGTAAAGTTGCACAACATGCATGCGGAAGTACATACTGCAGTTGGACAGTAAAGCTAAATTAGCTATTTTTCTAGGAGTAGCACGTAGACGATTATTGTACTGACTACAGGAAATGCAAAAGATGTTTTGGATGAATGTTTCATTTAAAACTTCTGTGAAAGTGTTTGTTTCTCCAGAAGCAGGTCTGCAAATCTCTGCTGGAGCTCCTTCTCTCTCTCCTGTTGTCTCTGAACGTCCTCTCGGAGTGCCTGGATATTAAACGAAACCCAATCACAGTATCAGTAATACTGTAGTTATAAAGCTAAGGTCGTTAGAAGGGTTCCAGAAGCAAAACTTACAAAGAGAAAGTTGCAAGGTGAAATAGTATGTTAATGCAGTGTAATGAGTCACAGCAAAGAGCACCGTTACTCACCTCCTGTCTGCGTGGAATGGCGTGATCTTCCTGTTTCTTGAGCTCCTGGAAGGTGTGGAGCTCCACGTTAGCCTGTTCCACCTGATCCCAGAGTTCACCCAGCTGTTTGAGCAGACCCATGGCACGAGACTGGTACCCGCCCAGCAGAATCTTCATCTTCTTTTCCATCTTCGCTGCACGCTTGGCCTCTGTGGTCATGTGACCTCGGTTGATCTGTCACGACACACACAAACAAGGGAACTTTACATTAAAAAGCATTCACTACCCATTTCACTTCCCTCCAAGTTAAACAAGATATTCCATAAGAAAAAAAATGTAAACAAAGAGGATGGGACTTGAACCCTCGTCACCTGCTAAGCCACAGCCCAGTTTAATTGCTGCATTACACTTTAAACGTCATTGAGATTCTAGAGTTCAATGCGTTTAGTCAAGTAAGAATGTGAGATCTGAGTAATCCCAGGATTCAATTCTGCCTTCAGACAGCATGAAAAATTTAAACCATCGGTAAACTATTTTCAGACATTCGATTTCGCAATAAATGGGGATATGTAAAAAAAAAAGACACATGATATGGAAACGAAAACAATAAACCTCCAACGTCAACACAGCCCTCAGAAACACACGCCATCTCTTTAACAAACCATTATGTAATTACAATGGATCTGTTTTCATTCTACCATCGTGTGTTTTCCAGTAAGTGTCCTGCTGTATTGTGCCAGCTGAAAGCTCTGACCGAGCATCTCTGGATAGAACATCCACCAGATGAGCCGAAACAATGAGAGATCACTAAAAACTGAACTTACAGACAACAGCAGTCACACAATTCAACCAATCGGACACTTGAAAATATATCTATTATCAATAGATATTATTCGAAGTTTAAAATGAATGTACATTTACACAATTTTATATTTTACTTTGATTTATGAAAAAATAAATAAAATCACATTTTAATTATGATTGTTCAAATTTGACTTATTTTATTATTTTTAATCTTCTTAAATCATACAACTGAAAGATTATTATAAATTTGCCTTTAAAATGTACTTTTTTTTAATTTATTAAATTATCATTATTATAGCCAAAACAACTGTACAATTAAAAATATTACATTTTAATAACACATATTTATTACTATAATTAAATATACATATATGTAATTGTAATTTAATTTTAAAGATTTTAATTTTATATACATTTTTGTAATGATACAAATAACAATTTATAAATAAAACGTATATATATATCAAATCTTAATTATTATTTTATTGTGTTTGTACTATTATACAAACACAACTGAAAAATATTATAAAATAATAAATAATATATATATATATATATATATATATATATATATATATATATATATTTCTATTTTTATAATGTATATACCAGAAAGTCAAATTTAACTGATTATAATAAATTTGATTTATTTAATTGAATTCATTGTTTTTAATCTTCTAAACCTTATTTCAACATTTTCCTTCATTTTATTTAATTGACAAAATTATTAATATTATTATTATAGCAAACAACTTTAAAATATTTTTTTTATTGTAATAACTTAATACATATAATGATAATTATATAAATATATTTAAATGTTATAGTAATTTTTAATATTTTTGTATATTATATATTTTTTGTTATTATACAGACATCAATGAAAAATGTAAAAACTATTTTAATCAAATCTTAATAATCATACATTTGACTTATTATTATTTATTTTATTAGTATACAAACACTACTGAAAAATGTATATAAAATATATTTTTTTATAATTTAATAATACAGACAATACAATTGATTTTTAAAATAAATAAGTATTACATTTACAATATTTTAAATTAATTTAAATCAAGAAGTTAATTAAAATTTTCTTAGACAACACAACTGATTTTGTTTTAAGAATTTAATTATAATAAAAAAATTCTTATTATATATTTTACTTATTTTATTGACTTGTTATCCGTTGACAGCCCTAACAATAAATCAATCAGCAGATACTTTTATATAAAAGTGAATTGACGACTTTTCACAGGTTCAAACTCACTGGTTCAACGCGTTCAGCATTTAAACCTACAACCTTTTGGTTACCAACGCAAATCTTTAACCAGTAGGCTACACCACCCCTCTCCAGAGCCTGCTGATGAGGGTGTTGTACAGTTTATGGTCTCACTCTGAAACCCTGCAGTGGTGTAGAACTACAGCGGAGGTCTCCAATCATAAATGTGCTCTACAGATGCTGTCTGAATGAGAGCCGTGCGGCACAGTTTCTCCATGACTCCTCCATGTCTCCGAACGTGCTGCTGAGTGAATGAACTCCAAGTTTCCGACTCACGTTCTCAGCCAAGACGTGAGACAAATGCAGTCTTTGTGAGATTGGGTGGGGGGTGTTTTGATAAACTAAAACACTGCACATTTGCCAGTCCTGCAGGCAACGAGTGCTTGCTGTGCTTTAACCACATTCTAATGGGTGTTTTGATTTCAAAAAAGGAAAAAGCAATACAATAAAAGTCACTAATGTTTAATAAATAAGTCCAAAGTCTAATTACTCAGAAAAGTAATTGCACACCTCTTCTGGCTTATCCATTATACACTTTTTTTTTTTACCATTAAGTTCTAAATGCAAGTCTTTTCTTCAGGTTAACCTGCCCATAAATGTTTTTCAGTACAAGTATCTTGAAAGTGCTTTTCGCAACTAGTAGTCAGACAGCACCATCTGCTGGACTGAAACAGAATACATCATGATTTATCTGAAGTTTACCTCCAGTTTCTTCTCCAGGGATTCGATCCTGTCCTTCTTGCTGGCAAGATTGGCACGAGTGTAGCGGCTCTGACCGGGCAGGAACAGGACCTGACTGTAACACTCCTCCCACACCTGGTTATAGGCCTCCATAGAAAGATCTCCATGTCCCATTCCATGTTTCACGACCTCCATCTCCTGCCCCAAAAGCTCTCCAGCCTATCAGAGACACAAAGCGTCAAATAGGTAAACCATAAGACATCTTTTAAATTTAAATAAATCTTTTCAAGGTGTGTGTATGTGTGCATATATGCATATATATATATATATACACACACACACACAGTATTCAAAACCCTTAATTTTTTTCACATTTTGTTATATTGCATCCTTAAATGCTTTCAATTCTATATATTTTTTTCACATCAATCTACACTCCGTACCCCATAATGACAAAACAAAGACAGATTTGTTATAACTTTGCAAATGTATTAAAAAGAAAAAAAACTGAGATGTCATACTGACATAATTATTCAGAGTATTCAGACCCTTAGTAGCTGAAGCACCTTTGGCAGCGATTACAGTCTCAAGTCTTTTTTCGGATGATGCGACAAGCTTTGCACACCAGGATTTGGGGATTTTCTGCCATTCTTCTCTGCAAATCCTCTCCAGCTCTGTCAGGTTGGATGGGGACTGTCGGTGCACGGCCATTTTCAGGTCTCTCCAGAGATGTTCAATTGGGTTCAAAAGTGGGCTCTGGCTGGGCCACTCAAGGACATACAAGAGTTGTCCCAAAGCCACTCTATGCTTGGGGTCATTGTCCTGATGGAAAGTGCCAGTCTGAGGTCCTGAGTGCTCTAAACTAGGTTTTCAATTATGATCTCTCTATATTTTGTTGCGTTCACCTTTCCTTCATCCCTGACCAGTCCCCGCTGCTCTAAAACACCCCCACAGCACGATGCCACCATGCTTCATTGTTGGGAAGGTACTGTGCCTACTTTCCTCCAGACATTATGCTTTGAATTGAGGCCAAACCATTCAATCTTCATTTCATCAGACCAGAGAATCTTGTTTCTCACAGTCTGAGAGTCCTTTAGGTGCCTTTTCCGTCAGGCCCCTCTTCCAAAAAGCCCAGATCGGTGGAGATGCAGTGATGGTCATCCTACTCCAAGTTTCTCCCATCTTTCATGGCTTGATTTTTGCTCTGATATGCATTTTCAGCTGCGAGACCTTATATACACGTGCGCCTTTCCAAATCATGTCCAATAAATTGAATTTTCCACAGGAGAACCAAAAATAAAAAAATGTTTGCCTTGTGATTATTGGGTATGGGTTTTGGGTATTGATGTGAAAAAAATAAATAATTTAAAGCATTTTAGCATAAAGCTGCAACAACATAATTAAACAAATGAAAGGGTCTGCACTATATATATATATATATATATATATATATATATATATATATATATATATATATATATATATATATAAATAAAAATGTGTATATATACATTTTTATTAAAAATATACACGTGTTTTTTTCACACACACACGTTCAATTTGTTTCTCAATTGCATTTTGAAGTGCCTAAATAATAGTTAAATAAAAGTAAAATGTGAATATTATAGGCAGATTTGATAATGCTAATATATATATATATATATATATCTCAAAATGTTTCAACATTACGATATAAAATTTTACAGAATAAAAGCGAAAAAAGTAATGGGGATTTTTTTTATTGAAAATATAATTTAAGCAGATGTCAACTTTCCTTAAATAAGCACAGAAAGAATAAAATGAGTGTGCAGCTTCCACGTGGGTCTAAACTATAGCCAACCACACGAGTGAGCAGACCTTTTTAAGCTCCTCCTCTGAAACCTTGTCATAGGCTGTTTTCTCCAGGTATGCGATGTGCTCAGCGTTGTTGGAGCTGGATCCCACTCCTTTACCCTTCTTGGCCTGAGCGTCAGCGCTGGGGTGATGCAAACAGTCGTAATGGATCATGGTGATCATCTCTTTTTTGATCATCTCCTCGGCCTGCTGCAGTTCTGTTAAAGGAGGCTCCACATTATGAGGCCGCAGGATCGTCTCATTCACCTGAACACAAACAGACACATCAGCACAGAGAACAATCTAACAGCATCAGAACACCAAACTCAACAGAACTTAATGGAGTAGTAATTACTAACCTTTCTTCTGCGGAACACAAATATATTTTAATGGCCCTATGAGGTGTTTTGGTCCATACAATGGACAACATTTTGGCCTGTTTTCACCCAAAACCCAAAGCCACGTATCCAACAACTAAAGTCGTGTGGATAACCTTTATTATCTTGAAATTGTCGGACTCCATTGACTTCTATCGCTATCAAAACATCTTTGTGTTCCGCAGTCAGAGCTTTAAATCTGCATACGGGTGAGTAAGTAATGAACTAAAGTACAGTACAGTTTTGAAGCAACTCAAATACTGTTAAAGTACAAAAAAAGGGTCTATCTTCACTTTGGACATCTTTGTAAATTAGGCCTGACATGATTATTCAGTAATCGTCTGATCACAGTTATTTGAGGTAACCGTGATTATTGTGTACTATAAATTCCATTCACATTTTAATGCCCAAATAAGTGGATTTTAACAAATATATGAATGCCATGAAAGGCTTGTTTACGTGTTATTCAGCTGAACACCAAGCATCATTGAGCTGCACAGTGGATATAATATATATATATATATATTTTCTTAATTTACAGATTAATAATGTGCATATCATGATTTATACAGTATGTGTGGGCATAACCATTATAATTTTTTTAATATCATATACAGATTTGCTTAGACTGCACATCCCTATTTTCCTCTATATATTCTGCATCATTTGAAAACAATGTGTTGTCTTTAAAGAGAAATGGTAGTTGCTGGAAAACAGCGTGTGTGTGAGACAGTTTTATGGTGCTGTGATTGGGATAGACCGCGAGTGACTGATGTACGTTCTCACCTCTGAAGGTCTTGGTAAATCTCTCTGAACCGCTGTGTGTCTCTGACGCAGCTCTTTTTCTCTCTCTGCATCTCTGATAGCCTGTAAAATATCAAACAACAATACTATTACACAGAAGACAAAACACAACACGCTGGATCTCAATGAATGAGTTCCATTAACCATCGCTGCATCTGACAGATCAGGGTGTTTGATTATCTGACCTGTTTTTCTAGTTCTATCTCGGCTGCGTCTTCCACAAAACTCTCATCCACTTCAGCTTCCTCCAGTTCTTTCTCAGCGTTTTCAGGAAGAACGATCTCAAAATCATTCTTGGGCAACGGCAAAGATATCAGCCCCAGTCTGAGCTGCTCACGGGACTCTCTTTGCTGAAAAAGACTTGGAAGTTTAGAATTCAAAAACCTCACACATACCAATACTTATTTAAGTTTCAGAAATAAATGAAAGCCCATTACTATGGGCATAACGCACCAAGTGTTTAGCATATGATGGGTCACTGTAGTCCACGCCACCCTCCTCTGCGTTGATGTTGAGTTTGTCCCGCAGCGGAGTCCTGCCAGGGGTCACGCCCACTGAGGGTTTGGGGGTCATTCCACTGTGAGGGGTCATACCATCTGCTCCATGACTGGGAGTTCTGGAAAAACAATATTCATTATGTCAGTATTCACACAGCAGATGCAGAGTGTGCATTAGAAGAGTGTGTTGTGGGTACCTGAAGGGTGTAGAGAGCACAGTGTTTGGGGTCTGCACCACCTGTCTCTGTGGTGTGACACCTGAGAAGTCGCTCTCGTGTAGGGGGGTGTTGAGTCCTCCTTTCAGAGGGGTGTCCACGTTGGTAAGTGCCATCAGGTTCTGAGCTTCCTGTGGGGTGAATCAACCAAATTTCGATTTTAAAAGAAAAATCTTAGTGACGGATGATTACTTGTAGAGCAACATCTGAGGACACACAATTGTTTGTTTTTTATAATGAAAATACTTGAAATTGTAAATCAAACCTGCAGGATCTTGTCCTGTGCAGCGGGTGTTTTGGGTGTGCGCAGGGCCATGGAGTTATTGGTCACATTGTACTCCGACAGAAGAGCGCTGGAGGCGGAGTTTGTGATTCCAGACTCCTCGGCGGTCTGACGGGCGACTTCACTGGCCTGACCCAGTTTCACCACCTCCTCCAGTTCAGCGTCAGAGATCTGAGATAAAGACAAATAACTAGGGATATTATACGATTAGATTCAGATGCTTAAGCTAATGATTACGATGCATTGTGAAATCTGAAATTTGGCCATAGTTCGATTTGATTATTTTGGAACGATTCATAATTATATATATATATATATATATATATATATATATATATATATATATATATATATATATATATATATATATATATATATATATAAAAAAAGACAAATTTAGGGAACTGAGCATTCCTAACTTAGAACAGAAATGCACTAAACTTGAGCATCAGAGTCACAGATGCATTTAGCACCAAGGAGGTTTGGCTTATATGTGTGGCTGCATTTATTAACAACACATTTCATGATATGCATTATTGATTCAAATATTTTACAGTTAAAGTCAGAAGTTTACATACAAATTAGCCAAATACATTTAAACTCAGTTTTTCATAATTCATGACATTTAATCGTAGAAAACATCGTTTTTTTTTAACGTCAGTTAGGATCAGTACTTTATTTTAAGAATGTGAAATGTCAGAATAAGTGGAGAGAATTATCATTTTCATCACATTCCCAGTGGGTCAGAAGTTTACATACACTTTGTTAGTATTTGGTTGCATTGCCTTTAAAATGTTTAACTTGGGTCAAACCTTTTGGGTATCCTTCCACAAGTGTCTCACAATAAGTTGCTGGAATTTTGGCCCATTCAGACAGAACTGGTGTAACTGAGTCAGGTTTGTAGGCCTCCTTGCTCGCACATGCTTTTCCAGTTCAGCCCACAAATTTTCTATTGGATTGAGGTCAGGGCTTTGTGATGCCACTCCAATACCTTGACTTTGTTGCCATTTTGCCACAAATTTGGAGGTACGCTTGGGGTTAATGTCCATTTGGAAGACCCATTTGTGACCAAGCTTCAACTTCCTGGCTGACGTCTTGAGATTTTGCTTCAATATATCCACCAAATTTTCCTTCCTCATGATATAATCGATTTTGTGAAGTGCACCAGTCCCTCCTGCAGCAAAGCACCCCACAACATGATGCTGCCACCCCCATGCTTCATGGTTGGAATGGTGTTCTTCATCTTGCAAGCCTCACCCTTTATCCTCCAAACATAATGATGGTCATTATGGCCAAACAATTACATTTTTGTTTCATCAGATCAGAGGACATTTCTTCAAAAAGTTGATCTTTGTCCCCATGTGCACTTGCAAACTGTAGTCTGGCTTTTTTTATGGCCGTTTTGGAGCAGTGGATTCTTCCTTGCTGAGCAGTCTTTCAGGTTATGTTGATATAGGACTCATTTTACTGTGGATATAGATACTCGTCTACCTGTTTCCTCCAACATATTCACAAGGTCCTTTGCTGTTGTTCTGGAACTGATTTGCACATTTCAAAGCAAACTACGTTCATCACTAGGAGACAGAATGCGTCTCCTTCCTGAGCAGTATGATGGCTGTGTGGTCCCATGGTGTTTATACTTGTGTACTGTTGTTTGTACAGATGAACGTGGTACCTTAAGACATTTGGAAATTGCTACCTAGGATGAATCAGGCTTGGAGGTCCACAATTTTTTTCTGATGTTTTGGCTGATTTCTTTTGAATTTCCCATGATGCCAAGCAAAGAGGCACCGAGTTTGAAGGTAGGCTTTAAACTACATCCACAGATACACCTCCTATCAGAAGCTAATTGGCTAATTGTCTAAAGGCTTGGCATCATTTTCTGGAATTTTCCAAGCTGCTTAAAGGCACAGTTAACTAGTGTATGTAAACTTCAGACCCACTGAAATTGTGATATTGTCAACTAAAAGTGAAACAATCGGTCTGTAAACAATTGTTGGAAACATTACTCGTGTCATGCACAAAGTTGATGTCCTAAACGACTTGCCAAAACTATAGTTTGCTAATATGAAATCTGTGAAGTGCTTAAAAAAATGTGTTTTACTGACTTCAACTTAATTGTATGTAAACTTCTGACTTCAACTGTACATTAAGATATGTTATATGCATAACAGATATCCAATCTGAATAAAGGGTAAGAATGTCTGATGCAACATAATGACTCTCAGCCTAAGAATCTGCTGAAAAATCACAATACACCTGAGCTTCTTATTTTCTGATCGCCATTATATATCTCTGGGTGCAAATCAGATGGCTCAGACAACTGCTTTTGTTTCGTTACCAATCATGTCAACTATAGCTAAGACATTTTTTATTGATAAGATAAAGCAATCAAAAATAATTCAGTGTCCAAAAGCATCTCCAAACAAATAATTGTAGATAAGAACTAATAACACATGCAAACACAACAATGACTAAAGGTTTGCATAGCTTGCAGACATGATTTTAGTAATAAGATTTCACAGAATGAGTTTCATTCTGTGCCATTTGAGTCATCGAATCTGTCATGTACTTGGCGCCATCTCCTGGTGGAACTATGTAACATTGTGTGTGGGCTTGTTTGAAAGATCACCTCCTCTAAGTAATGGTATGTGATATTTTATGTTCCGTTTATTTTTCGTCAAGTTATAAGCGAAAATGCAACATATAACCAACACCTGTTCACATGTAACATGAAATGTAAAAGGCATATACTCGCTATATTTTTGTCTGCGAGTAAAACAAATAGGCTGTTTGTATTGTATCGATGTGTCATTTACAAAATGTTCAGTGCAATTTTTTTTATAAATTATCATCAAAACGGATCACTTCTGGTTTGTCTGCAAATTTCAAAACACTTATTTAGTTTTGGTCATAATGTCTACATGCATTGGGAAAATAGAGCTTTTAACTCTTTCCCCGCCAAACACGGAATTTTCCGGGTTTCCGTGTTTTAGGTGTTATACGGTAAGGAAGACCCCTGCGCATGTTTTGAAAGAGTACGCAACTCTTTGATCAAAGAAACAGACTGCGATCGTCTCAAACATGAAGTGGAGTATTGAGAAGCTCAAAATATCAGACATAAACATGCCTTTTTATCAGCTTTTTGTCTGAAATGTTGTTTTTTGACAAAACTGACCTCTGTTCAAGTCGCAATAAAAAAAGAACAAATGAAGATAAAATAAAATCGTTTTTTTTGCCTAAAAGCAGAGGCTCAGATCTTTATTGTGATACATAGCGTCTTCATATATTCATGGAAAAAAATATTCTGCGGGCCATTAAATTTAGCGAAAATCGTCAAAAACCCTGGCGGTGGCTGGCAACTTTTTTTTAAAAACGCTGGCGGGGAAAGAGTTAAGCTTTCAAACGAAACCCATTTTGTGTTGGTCAAGACTGCAGCTATTAATATTTTGAATTTTTTTATTTCACCATCCAAGCTTTAATGGTTGATATAGTAATGATAATCGATTCTTTAACTCCGTAATCCATCGAAATTTCTTTGATAGATGCATAGATGCAATTTTATGTCCCTACAAATAACTAGAATGCAGATTATATGACATTAACCACAACTCAACATGTTTGACACATGAGAAGGATTGGAGTCACTTTTAATGTTTACAGCATACAAGAAAAAGCTACAAAGTTTATAAGACCATTCTGGCTCTAAAATCTGATTGGCTGAACCATGTTTGAAGCCACTGAAAATGCTAGCTGGTAAATGGTATATTGATATACCCGCTTCTGGTCAGCTAGTTTAGAAACAAAAACACATAGATGTGCATCAATGGTAAAGTCCAGATTAATATCAACAACCATCCTGGTCATTGGACATATGCACCATTCATATAAACGTTTATCGTTGTTACTTGGAAACTGTACAGACTACAGGCTTCTGAGAGTATTTTTTTTATGTTTTCCAAGTAAACATGCACTAGATGGATGTTTTTGACCGATGCACTCTGACATTGTTTCCAGAGCTACCAATCTGATTCCCAAATGAATTAATCTTATGAGTCGGTTCTTTTGAATCTACATAGCAAAGCATCCTGCTCTATCTCCCGCATGAGTGACTCTAATCAGTCGGCTCTTTAAGTGGCTCTTTATATCTTAATAAACCTCAAGTCATTCATTTCCTCATGTCCGACTCAAATTGAACCAATAGCTGCTACTGTGTCATGTGTACTTAAGCAACCGGAACAGTTCAGAGGAACCGGAATCATCGAATTCTTAACGATTCCCATCCCTACTAACAATAAGCAACAATATGCCATGGGTTATAGTGATTTGGTTAAGATAGTAATGTTTGTGCCAAGGTCTGACCTGTGGTGCCGGCAGCACCAGTTTGCTTCTCTTCTTTGTAAACTCAGACACTCCGCTGGTCTGTAGAATCGCTGAGGGCAGATCTGATTCCTTCTTCTTCTTGATCTTCTGTCGGTCCTTCTTACGCTCACGATCCTCCTTCTCACTGAATAGGACAAGATGAACAATGATCAAAAGACGCCCATTCAGGACAGCTCAAAAGTTTCAATGAAAGGCCCTCAAAAACTCACTTTCTGAGTTCTCCGTCCAGATGCTGCTGGCGTAGTCGTTTGAAGTCGGGTTCCAGAGGATCATACTGCTCCATGGATGTATCGTAGAAGCCCTGTGCTGGTTTCTTCTGAAAGGGAATCTCAGCATTGTAGTCCACACCTCTTTTCTTCTTGCGCTTCTTCTGGATGTCGATGCCCGCAGCTCGCAGCTCCCTGCGCTTCTGAAGCGCTGCCAGACGGCTGTAGAACACAGCACAGGGGAAACGGTAATTAACACCTGTGATATAACCTCAGAGTGTTTTCCACGGTCAACACTGTAAGAACTCATTAAAACACAGCCGATGGCACTTTGAAATCACAAAATTAACTTCAAAACATTGGAAGGCATTTTAAATTTCTGGTAGGCTGCTGCAAATATTTATGTCCTGAAAAGGCCATCAGCGATTGCATGAAGCACAGTTAATATAGTGTCTTACCGAGCTTCTTCCAGCTGTTTTTCTCTGGCTTTTCGCTTTGCCTTCTTGCCTTGCGTGTTGGCCAGTCGAGCCCTGGCTTCAGACAGCATCTCTAACTCATCTGTATATGGAAGTTTATCATTAATTAAAAGCATTTTTCCAATCCACTTATGCAATTTTAAGAAAACCGCATTTTGTATTTCATGCAACTGAAGTTCAGAAACACTCACCTTCATCCATGTCCACAGGGTCAGGTCTGGCTGGTTTGGTCTCAGGGTTTGGGTCGATCTCCCCTGGTTTAAGCTTGCGAGGGTCATCACCCGCGTCATCTTCGTTCTCTCTCTGGGCGGCTTTATCACTGTGGTCATAAAGTAGAAAAAGTTAGGCTTGAATTTATTCTTTACGTGCTCACAGGCACATGCATTAATGTTCTGTAAAAAACAAGATGAAACATTTGCAACTTAATTAACTCCCATAATGTGGTTTATTTCTTAGTATATTTTTAAGTTTCTTTTATCCATCAGAAATCAACTGGAACATGGATGTTAGGCGATGATATTATTGGTTAATATTTTCCAAACTGTGCAGTTTCTTATATTTCTATTAATTAAAATAGAATTTTTATCAAAATTAACGGTTTTCGTTTCTGCTCTAAAGTGATGTCACGTTAGAGCAGGCCTCCTCCACGACTGGTGACGGACTCAACCCTATTATCATAGCTCCTCCCCTGAGGGAGCTTCGTAAGAGTCATAAGTGTTCTGTTGTTGCTGTAAAAGTGAACATAAGCCTTCATGTACTCCCGGCATCAGAGCCAGAGCGTAAATCAAATTGCATTCGCACAGGACGTTTTGCAAAGGTGTAAATCAAGTTGCAAGCTTAAGAAAACAAATATTAGCAATACTTCAATGCTTTGCATACGTGTACTTAATGTGTTGTGAATCTGTAATTTTGTCTAAGCACACAGTAAATTTGGTGTGTATTCTTCTAACTTTTTTCACGCTTGTACTTTTGGCACTGCTTTTGCACCTAAACATGGTCAGAAACATTGCAAACCTGCAATCAGTGATATGCAAGCAAAGAAAGGGTGTCATGAACAGGTAAACGGATTGACTGAAGAATTAGTCTGTATGAGTAAAATGATCCGATATACACAGTTCCATCTTCCCTTTTGTTGCGCTCACACTTTTGGCCGAAATTCTAATTCCAGTGCCGTTCTAAATGCATATTATAAGTGAACCGAACTATTTAGCATCAACATCTGAGATGTTGTTCACGAGTAGTGCTCAAATATTGCACACCGCGTAAAGGCTAAAAATAGCCATGAGCGTGTGTCAACAGAGCAGCACCATTCACTAACACACTGGAGCTGCGCGTGCATTTTATATATTTACTTATTAAACAGCCTTTTGTGATTCCCAGAGCTATTGCACGTCTTCAAGTGGCTTTCAATAAAATGCACGAGTCACATGAACTACTTTAATGGTGTTTTAATGGTTCTTTTGTCATTTTTGGAGCTTGACAGTAACAAACATGACTAACACACAGTATCGGATTTGGATCGGGCTTGTCTGACTGATACACGATCCGTCTAAAAGCTTCAGTATCGGTGCATCGTCATGCACAACGAGTCACGTGATAAGATGCGCGGATTGACGGTCTCAGAAGTGGAGGCAACTGAGACTCGTCCTCCGCCACCCGGATTGAGGCGAGTAACCGTGCCACCACGAGGACTTAGAAAGAAGTGAGAATTGGGCATTCCAAATTGGGAAGGTGATTGTGACAGGGCGGAGCCGGGTCATTATTCTACACACCCGGCCCCTTATCAGGCTAATCATGCCTCCGGGAGGGATAAAGGCCAACTGCGGACGTTGGTGCGAGAGAGAGCGTTTACGGGCAGCTGTCCGACACTTTTGTGTGTTTGTGCCTTTTTATTCAAGTTCTTAATTAAATATAATTTATATTGTCAAGCCGGTTCTCGCCTCCTCTTTTCCATTAACCCATTTACACTGGTGCCGAAAATCCGGGAAAGAGAAGGGATACGCCGTAGTTGAGTTCTCACAGCTACCATACATCCCAACGGAGGAGCCCGGCCACCGACTGCGAGGGGAGAAGGGGCTCATAGCCGACCGCCTGGAGCGGTCAGGGCCACTGCCAGAGGCGGGGGGAGACCCTTACATGTCGCTAAACGCAGCGGGGTTAAGAGAGGACCGCCAACTGCGAGCGGGGAGGGGCTCCCGGCCGACCGCCTGGAGCGGGAGAACCACTGCCAGGGGAGACCCCTTCTCGGAGGCTTGATTAGCCTGATATGGGGCCGGGAGTGTAGAATCACAACCCGGCCCCACCCTCCGCTGTCACAGGGATAAAAAACAAAAACAAATATTAAACTGAAATATTAATACATACACGTTCTTTTATTGCGAGTGCAAAGTTGAGCGGACACCATTTATTGATAGAAATCTAAACCTGGTGTTCAAATGTTTCTTCTTGTTGCCGTTCATTATTTTAATTACTTTCGATTGTCATTGGCACGGTAAATGGGAAGTAACTTGCTGGTCTTATTGAACTCATTCTAAAAACTAAATGACATAAGAGAACTATCTATCTGTTCACAGAGTTTTGCTTTATATGGCTTACTTTAATAATTTGTTTTCTAGCATGAGTTCTGTAATACCAGCTAATTCCATCTATTCATCAAAATGCCTTGCCAATGTTGATAGTAAATATAATTAAATACTGTATGTATAAATATTTCAGAGAGGAGAGACGCTGAGCCATATGAAGAAGCCGTTTGTCACGAAATTAAACCAATCAGGTCAGAGTAAACTGGTAAAGGAAAACCTCATTTGGTTGGTTACTAGAAGCATATTTCTGGAAAATATTTCAGCAGCAAACACAAGTCATTTACATGTTTGCAGTAGTTTATTTTACACATACAGACTGATTCTAGGATGCATTTAAGATATAATGCCGGGGTGTTACCTTCTCAGATGCTCTAGCAGGTAAGATTTGCTCAAGTGGAACGCAAGGTAAGGATCCACTTTATTTCACGTCAAGATGACACTTGCATTATAATTTCCTCATACTTTGTGAGCTATATCACCTTTTTGGAGTGTGTCTGGACTGTTAGCTGTGTTTTCTTCCTCTCTGCTGCTCTTGCATGTCATTAGTGTTTCAAATGATCTCATTTTGCGTTAAATGAGATCAAACGACTCTTCGACAACAAACATTTTTGTTGACAATTTTTTTTATTGTCGACGTTGTCAATAACGACAACTTATCATTTCAGCCCTCATTTGCTCTTGAGAAAAAACAATTATTTGCTAGTTTATTATATAATAGTTACAAATCAAAAAGTGAAATGTAAAATGCACACATTAGTCATGCTCGGGAGGTTAAATAAAGACAACTTGGGGGCCTGGGTAGCTCAGCAATTAAAGACGTCGACTACCAAACCTGGAGTCGTGAGTTTGAATCCAGGGCGTGCTGAGTGACTCCAGTCAGGCTTCCTAAGCAACCAATTTGCCCGGTTGCTATGGCGGGTAGATTCAAGTTGGGGTAACCTCCACATGGTTGCTATAATGTGGTTCACACTCTCGGTGAGGCGAGTTGTGTGTGGATGCCATGGAGAATAGCATGAAGCCTCCACACATGCTAGGTCCCCACGGTAACTCACTCAACAAGCCACATGATAAGATGCACGGATTGACAGTCTCAGATGTGGAGGCAACTGAAATTCGTCCTCCGCCACCCGGTAAATATTCGGGAGAAAATAAAATACACAAATAATAAAAACCAACTTACAGCAGATATTCATAATGCTCCAGGCACTGAGCGGCAGTTCGTCCGATGATGGGGGCGATTGTTCTCCATTGTGTTGGCATCAGCTTGGCCAGATGAAGAAGCTTCTCCTCTTCTTCACGAGACCATTCTGTTTTCTTAATGCTGGGGTCCAGCCACTCGTACCTGCATTAGACACATTATAAACAACAGGAGTAAGACCTGGGAAATCTGTTCAGTCAAATTAACAAGAACAGGTCAATGTGTTTTAAAAACGATCTGGGCATTGCAAATATGTCTGAATATTCTACGATTCCCAAAGTTGCTGTCTAGCTAGGCATCTTACTAGGTTTCGAGACACAATCTGACTCAAAGACAAAAACTCACCATCTGGCTTTACATTGTTTGGCAGATTTGCGGTGCAGCAGAGAGGCGATTCGAGACCACTGATTTTTGCCATATTTCATCACAGCTGCTTTGAGAATCTCATCCTGTTAAAATAAAAAAAAAGACATGAATTATTAAAGTGATTTAGTCACTCAAATAATATGAGCTTAAACTACATGCATTATTATATAAAGATGCATTTTAATGCAAAACGCGGTTTATAGCGGTTTTAGATGGAGTTTTGCATTGTCACACTGCCTGCATTACCTGTCTGTTCATAAATTTAAAGGTGTAATGTCAATATGCAATATGATGTAAATGCAAACAAATTAAATGCCACTTTTACTATAGCCAAACATATATGCAATCTGGCTAATATTACATTTTTTGCCAATATTAAAATTTCATTTAATAGTGCATTATCATATGAAAAATTATTGTTTACAAGTTAAAATATCTATGTTGCCTTGCTGATATATTGTGAGCAATTGCTTATAATCATTAGTTCAATTATATTTTTTTCAGATTAATACAAATATATTTTTAAACACTCAAATGCGGCAGTAGTGCGAGCTAAAAAACAAATACAACAGCACAACATAGTAATTCATTACTGTAATTAAATTATTTTTTCATTGAAAGGGATTACTCTTAATTTCAGTAAAATAATTAGTTACTTCTGATGTAATTGTTTTAAATACTGAATAGACTGTAGAACAATTATATATAGAACAATAGTGAATTTAAAATCGAACTTTAATGTCTAAAGTTAAAATGTATGTTTTCTAATTTATGCCGCCCCTTTAAATTCTTTGGCCAGTTCATGAATAATTTATGTGAAAAATTTAAAAGAACAGTTTTATATCTAACCTTGTATTTTTCATCTGGTGGAGGTTGATCAGGGTTTTAGAAAGTAATTAGTAATAAGTAATGCAATTACTTTTCAAACTAAGTACACAAAGTAATTAGTACATTAATCTAACTACACTGTAGAAGATGTAATTAGTAGTTTGTAATTAATTACTTTTTTTAGAGTAATTTAGTCAACACTGATTGTAAATAACCACTTAAAGGACTGCAGAAATGAGTGTTATTTACATACTTTTTCATTTTGTGAGTTTAAATGCAATAAAATGATTAAATCACAGCTCTTTCGCGCAGTTTTAATGTTGGAATCGTGCATGTTTCATAAACAAACCTCCGTGTTCCGCCACACGCCTCCTTTGATCATAATCCGCGGCATGATGGCGATTTAAAGTCTTCAAACACGCAAGAAATGTAAAGCCTTCTTCTGGAGTCTCAAATAAAATGAAATATTACAACTGATGTTTGTTTTTGAGCTGCAGTGCGATTAACACATGCGGAAGAGTAATGGCTGCAGAGCGGTGCAGTGTGGGAAAACACTCTTCTTCGACTCGTTCACGTCGGGCGCGTTCATGTCACTTCAACTCAACAGCGCCTCCTAGAAAGAGAAAATGGCATGATCACAGCGTCTGTTGTAAATATAGATTTTAAGATTTTAGATTCAGATCTCTATTAATGCTAGATCTTAGGTATCTTGGCCACCATGGTGAACTTTTTTACCTTTTTGAATCACCTTTTAGTTCATTTTAAATGGTCCTGCGGTGTGCTAATATAACTTTTGCTAAATGTGGTTTCAATAGCTAGTTGTAGATGGTGTAGCATGTCAGGACACCACAGAACATAGAAATATGCTTTGGTCAAGCTAAGGCACCTTTAACTTTATTAAAGGAATATTTGGGGGTTCAATACATTTTTGTCTTTTTCATTTTATTTTTTTTCGATCATTGCCATTGCCAACGACATTCATTTTGGCAATGGTGTGTATTTTGGGGGAAATTTTGATATCAGTTCATATAATGTATATGTGTATAATACACTGTACACAAAATAGTTACACTCAGGACCTCTAGGTCAAAAATGTCCCCATTGAAACCCATTAGAACTGCAATATTTGATCCCAGTGCCATTAAAGTACATTTCCACCAGATAGCGCCATTTTTCTCATGTTTAGCCTATGGAGCAAATACGTGCTTTTTTCCTATTTTATGTTTGCTGTAGTCTATTATCGAGCACTGCAGGCCAATTGAATAAATGCTGCAGCTAAAATAGTGTGGGTGTGTTGGTATGGGTGTCAGAATGTGTTATATATGTATGTGTGTGTGTGTGTAAAAAACAACAGTGGCATTATGTAAACAAACTGGCATTTAAAGGATTAAAATCCTGAAAATGTATTAATATTTGGTAGTTATGATTTGGACTGATGTTGATTAAAAAAGTCAGTGAAAATGGAAAATAATTTTAATATATAATATTTGAATGGCAGTTTTTGACAGACATTTTTGTCCTCTAAGTACCTCCGAGTAACCTTTAAATTGACGCACAAGTGTCATAACAAAGGTCAATGCATCTCAAATAATCTTAAAGTTTGTATGTTTTTATTTAAACATTTGCATCTAGTTTACTTTATTTACTAATTTTAAACCATGACTTGCACTGCACATAAATAACTAATATTGTCATTATATTCACGATGTCAGTCAGAGGGGAACTGGCCCCCACAGTGAGTCTGGTTTCTCCCAAAGTAATGTTTCTACATTAACTAACATCTTATGGCATTTTGTGTTCCTTGCCACAGTCGCCTTTAGCTTACCCTGCTGAAAAATCCAGCTAAAACCAGCCTAAGCTGGTTGGCTGGTCTTAGCTGGTTTAAGCTGGAAGTAGCTGGTTTTAGTTGGTCTCCCAGCCTGGCTTAGCTGGTTTTAGCTGGTCTCCCAGCCTGGCTTAGCTGGTCAAGCTGGTCTCCCAGCCTGGACAAGTTGGTGGTCAGCTGGTCTCCCAGCCTGGTTTAGCTGGTTTTAGCTAGTCTCCCAGCCTGGCTTAGCTGGTCAAGCTGGTCTCCCAGCCTGGCTTAGCTGGTTTTAGCTGGTCTCCCAGCCTGGCTTAGCTGGTCAAGCTGGTCTCCCAGCTAACTAAGACCAGCTAAAACCAACACTGACCAGCTAAGACCAGCCTGACCAGCTAAGACCAGCCTGACCAACTAAGACCAGCTAAGACCAGCTAACACTGACCAGCTAAAACAGCCTGACCAGCTAAGACCAGCCTGACCAGCTAAAACCAACACTGACCAGCTAAGACCAGCCTGACCAGCTAAAAAAAAGTGTTCAAAACCCCTCTAAAACCAGCCTGATAAACCAGCTATGACAAGGCTGGGAGACCAGCCAAAACCAGCCTGACCATCTTAGGCTGGTTTAAGCTGGATTTTTCAGCAGGGTACTCACTGGGAGGTCATACAAATATTATTTACTTATGTATTTAATTATTTATTTTAAGGCACAATTTACAGTCATGTTTTTCATCAAAACACACAATTATGACTCTAAGAGTAAGACATTACAGATATTAAAGCTTTGTTTTCTGTTAAAGCTTCTTTGAAATGACGTGTGTTGTGAAAAGCGCAATACAGATAAGAAAGACTTGACTTAAGCTCAATCGAACACATTTGTAGTGTAATGTGAATTACCACACACAACTTAAATACTACAGTTAAAATACTCAAAATTATAGCCACAATATGTAAACAATGTGTATAAACATTATTTTAACGTGATAAAATCTTCTACTAACCTTTTCTGTGTAAAGTTATATCCTATTTCACAACTAAACAAAAAAATGAGGAAAAAAGATTACTACGATTGCATGTTACTATGATATGTTAAAGCCAATATAAGGGTAAACAATGAAAAACTGATAAAGATTGTGAGAGAGTAAAGACAGATAGTCCTCTATTAGACTTGAGACTCAAGAACTGTACAGCAAAGATGGCAAAAGTGTGCAGGGCTTTTCTGAACAAACTAAAGCATGTCCAAAAAAAAGACTGTCTAGAGATGGGCCATTGGGAATCATCAAACAATGCCAGATGATGGCTGACAGAGATGGCAAAATACACACAAGAATTCTCAGGAAAATCCTGAAGTAAATCCTCTGAGTCTGAGCAGGTCATCTTTTCTGGCTGCTAATGAAGAAAATGAATACACCTCCAGGAACGGTTTCTTGCCCTTGAGTTGGAGAGGATAGAAAAGCATCTGAAGAATAGAGATAGTGTGACAGACAGAGATAGCAGGATTGATCTGTGGGTACTGGGTTTGATGAGGCTTCTCTCCAGGTACAAAGTGGATCTGGAGTGAATTCAGAACCTTGGGCAAAAATGCAAAGAAAGCAAATTTCCCTCTGCGCTCTGAGTCTCATCAACACACCTGCAAGCTAATGCTATATGCACTGTGGAAAAAGTCATTTCACATAGCAAGACACATTTATATTGCAGGATGTTTCTTCAATGGTGTTGTACATATAGCATCTAGACATTTGCCATTTTAAACATTTTCTTAGAATAAAAGGCACTTTCAAGGCCATATTGGAAACGCTCCTGGGCAGCTATTTTCTATGGATACAAGTACTGCTCCTGTCTACTTGAATAGGGAAAGACAGAAACTATCCAAAACAGTTGGTCAAGATTATCATACAATCAAAGAACATATATATATATATATATATATATATATATATATATATATATATATATATATATAAACCTGACAACAATGATATCATAAATTGTGCTTCATTAGCTTGGATCACGCTAAAAAAAGATGAGTTAACTGACAGGAGATCAGTTTTTAACCTAGAAAAGTAATAGCACACCTCTCCTCAACAAGCTGCATTATTTGAGGTATCATTCATGTCCGTAGCAAAAATGCAACTGTGGCAGGGTGGAGGGCGGGGCTGGGTGGTGATTCCTCACACCCGGCCCCTAATCAGGCTAATCAAGCCTCCGAGAGGGATAAAGGCCGACTGGAGAAATCCTTTACACTGGTGCCGAAAACCTGGGAAGGAGGAGGGATGCGCCGTAGCAGAGTCCTCGCCACTACCATCCACCCCAACGGAGCAGCCGTGGCCATTCGCCGTGGGACAGAGGAGACCGGAGTCACCGACTGTGAGCGGGGAAGGGCGCCTGGCCGACCACCTGGAGTAGGAGGACCCCTTCCATCCACAGGAGCATGGCGGGGCATTCCGTCCACCAGGGGCTGGAGGACTGCCTACGTTCCTCCCGGGGAGGCGTGGCTGTCATCCATTAGAGGGTGGAGGAGTGGCCGAGGACCAAGCTACGGCATATTGGAGAACCGGCGAGTTAGTGTTTTTTTCTCTCTCTCCTCTCTCTCACACACTGCCGCTCCGTGTTGGCCTTTCCTTCTCTTTTTTAAATGTTTCGTTAATTTGGCCCGATCGACGATAAGTTGTGTAGGTGCCATTTTTTTTGGTTTCCTCCCTTGTCCCCTCCCTCATCCAGGTAGACAGGGATGACCTGCCGCAAGACGGGGCGGAAGGCACGCCCCTCCCCAGGGTAAGGGTGGAAGGAAAATGTACATCATGCACATGGAGCTCCCCGGCCTAAGAGAACGAGGGAGGAATGTGACAGGGTGGAGGGTGAGCCCAGGTCGTGATTCCACACACCCGGCCCATAATCAGGCTAATCAAGCCCTCTGCCATCACTATAATGAGAGACAGGTGTTAGCATTACCACTCTCCCTCTCCTGCAGACCGACACATGACCATTCCCCCATGCCACAATCAGGTAATACAGAAACAAAACAAAGCCACATGCCCTCCCCTCTCGACCCCTCCGCGTTCCTGGGGGACGGCAGGGCACTCCTCCGCCCCTGGCAGCGGCTCCATCGCTCCAGGCGGTCGGGGAGTCCATTCCCCACTCTCCCCGCAGATGGTGGCCATTCCCCACGTCTGGGCGGTCGGACTGCTCTGTCACACCGTGGATGGCAGTGTCGAAGACTCTGCGATGGGGGTTTAGATGGGCAAGGAGGAGGTGAGAACCGACATAACAATATAAACAATATTTAACTAACTAAAAAGACACACACAAACACATATAGAGCAGCTGCCCGTAATTCTCTCTCTCGAAAACTGTCGTCACCGGCCGCCTTTATCCCTCGCATCAGGCTGACCGGGCGTGCACCATTCCAGCCCGGCCCCACCCTCCTCTGCTCTATAGTAGTTTATAGATTTGTTTTAGAGTATTTCAATATTTGGTTAAGGTTTGCACTGTTACAGATTGATTGGCATTTTGCAGAATAGCGTAACTATGTTATTTTTGTAGACTAAAACTACATGCCATTTTAGTCTGAGTAAAATAAAAAAATAACACTGCTTTCGCCAAAGTTCTGAAATGCTCTGCAAAAACGACAACAAATTGTAATACCTCAGTGAAACTACTTCAGTGTATTCTCTGGGAATTGAATCTATGACCATGGCATTGCTAACACCATGCCAACTGTTGAACTAAGAAGATATATTCATGATAATGAAGTCTCAGACTTTTAATTCCTCTGTGCTTGAAGGTTTTATTCTCAGTGTGTAGGGAAGTGCTGTAGTGAACTGGGATTGAAGATGACGATCGGATTTAGAGATTTGGATTTAGTGCTTTGAGATATAATCTTTTATAGCCATATTGTGCCACTGAGTCTAGCTCATTAAAACCAATAAACTCTGTGAGCTGAAAGTGAAATTCAGCAACACAGGAGGAGAAATTAATCTGCTTGACAAAACAGCATGAATAATCACACACTCATCATATTCATTAGCATATCAGATAATTATCATAAAAATTGTGAGATTTTATAAGCTTCACAAATTGCTTATAGCAATTAAATTGCCATAATTAACAGATTTTTTTTGTGAGTTTTTGAAAAAAATATATTATCAAGCTTATATATACAGTATGAGTTGCGCATGGATTAGACGTTTCATCGATCTCTGCTGCACCAGGATGCTAACTAGTGAAATATTCAACAGTCTCTCATTTTATTTTGAGCATTTGCGTTGGCAGCTTTGACTCAACTCATGTCTTGCACTTTGATCATATTCTGATGTGTGAAAATGCCTCCAAAAACCGTAAAAGCTTTGAAAGGATCTGGGCCTCAGATGCAGATTAGTGACAATGTTGCTAATCAATCTGTTAGTCAGGAATCTTCACATGATGATATGCCAACTGGATTCTGGCAACCATTAACGAAAGATTGGACAAATCTGAAGAAAACTTTCTGTCTTTGCAGATGTCGCTGCACAAGTTTTCAGAAAGAATGGGTCAGACACAAGATCACGAGGCCCGCATATGCTCTCATAAATCATCTCTAACGGCTCTGCAGATGATGAATAAAGCCCTTAAATTGAAAGTCAACGACTTAGAGGAGAGATAACGTCATGACAATACAATTAAACTGAAAATACTTGGCATCCCAGAGGGAGAGGAGAAGGGACAACTGACTGAATGGCACGAGCGCATATTGGCAAGACAATAAGGCAACATGTGCTTATGCTGACCATCAAAATGCATGGCAACGCTAACAAAGCAATGGCATGCATTCTCACACTTGACAAACCCGGAGCATACACAGCGAGGCAAACACTACGGGATGCATGCTCAGGTGACAAACGAGACAGGACACCAGTGGGAGAGTTCGGCCACACACAAACCCGACACCTTCACCAAAGTGACCGAACTTCAGCACAACGTGAAGACCCGGGTGCAGAGCGACATGCAAGTGCACCTGTGTTCACGAGAGACAGACATATATTATTGTCGTGAGTGCATGATGCCAAGATGACATAAGCGCAATGCACTAACGTCAATAACAGACAGAACATGCAGCATGAATGTCCGGATCCCGATACAGACTGAACCCGAACCGGACAGGGAAGTCAGGATCCAGACACCATGCTCCGGACATGAAACACAAGACAGACTGAAATGATTGACGTGAGTGCATGCCTACAAGATGACATAAACGCAATGCACTCATGCCAATAACAGACAGAACATGGAGCATGACTGTCCAGATCCCGACACCAACCGAAACCGAAACAGACAAGGAAGTCAGGATCCAGACACCATGCTACAAACATGAAACATGAGACCAACAGATGAGCGCACGTGTTCAGTTGTTATTTCCCTGCCATACCCTCCTCTGTTGGTCTCATTTTCTCATTTCTTTGGACAGAGACAGGAAATGAGACACAAGACGATGATGTCATGGTCCTGTCACACAAACCTCCCCTCCCAAAGGGCATTCCAAAAAGGGAACATCAAACAATAGACAAAACAAACTGAACTAGCTCTAACAGAAAACACAACAAAAACTGAGGGCAGCAGTTTAAGGAAAGGACTGGGTCCGGTGGTCTGGGAGGAGGTTTGAGGTAGGGAATGAGGGAGAAGTGGAGGGTGGCAAGGATAGGAAGGCAAACAGATTGGGCTGCCACTGGATTAGGTTCAGGAGGGAAGGGCTCAGGAGGCGGAGCTGTGGAAGGCTCGGAGGGCGGAGCCATGGAAGACTTGAGCGCTGGCTCATTGACTGTGGCAAGCATGGGTGCTGACAGGGAAGGGGTAATGTGTGGTTGTGAACACCAGCAGTGACAGGGCAACAGCCTCTGTGGCCGTGAGCGCTGGCAGGGCCTGAGGAATGGCCTCCGTGGCCATGAGAACTGGCAGTTGCAACTGGGGAACGGCTTCCATGGCTGTGAGCACTGGCAGGGAAGGAAAAATGGCCTCCATGGCCTTGGGCATTGGCAGTGATAGGACCATGACAGCAGGCCCTGATGGGTTTGGTTGTGAATTTTACAAAGCTTTCAGCAAGAGGCTAGCTCCCCTTATGCTGAGAATGGTGAAAGATTCATTTAAGAGACTTCCTGATACCTTGTATGAGGCACATAAAAAAAAATAAAGTTGAGGGTGATCCAGCACGTTACAGACCCATAGCACTCCTAAACTTTGAAACCTAAAGATTTAACCAAATTACTGGCTTCCTGGTTAGCACAGCATATTTCAACAGTTATCCATCCCAATCAAACTGGGATTATCCCAGGAAGATTTTCCTTTTGTAATGTCAATCTGCTTCTAAACATCTTATGTACAGACAGGTGGCTAGCTGACAATCTCATTGGATGCCCAAAAATGCATTCTTTCTAGGCTCTCATATCTCTTCTAGAAAACTTGATCCACCTACAGAAACCCACAGAGTATGGACGCCTCGGCCTTCCAAACTTCAAACTTTATTACTGGGCAGCAAATGCTAGGGTTACTTACTGGTAGTGGGGCATTTTGGATGATGTGTTGCCTGATACTGTTCCATTATGGGTTAGAGTCAGTGTCAGTGTCACAATCCTCTCATCCAGCTTTCCTTTTCTTCTTCAGTCCCATTTTTATTGTTATTTGCAAATGAGAAATTACGTAAAAGGAAACGCTCCACATTGTATAAATAAACCTGGCAATCATGTTGTCTATGAGCTCTTCTCCTCTAACCTGGAATCTAGGCACTTGGTGTCTCACTTTAAAGCAGCCTGGTCGAATGAGTTGAATGATGTAGTTTCTGACACTATTTGGGAAGAGGGCTGGTCAAGAATAAAAAGCTGTTCTATAAAATCTAGGTATAAATGAATTCAATTTAAAGTTATACACCCGCTTCATTAATCAAAAACAACATTTACCTCAGTGTCGCCACAACAGCCTAGTTTCCATCCACCTTTCGTGCTATTTTGTTATAGGTCAAAGTGAAAATTGTGACATTTGCCGCCTTCTGCCCGTTTTCCATTCAAATGGCCTTTTATCGATAAAAAGGGTGTGCATGATGACGTCATGCCTAAAAAAATACTTTGTGTGCAAAATAAATCTTCTCTGAAGCTGTTTCCGTTCAGAAATGTGTGTTTATCGCTAATTCGTCTCCCAAATGTCCCTAATTTTTTTCCTCTGAAGTTTGGGTAAAATGGGGAGATTATTGAGACAATTTATTAAAATTAGTCTGTTTACTGTCATTTTAATTTCACAAATAAAAGCAATCAGAAGAGGAGGAATTGCAATCAAAAGGGAGCAGTTGCCCTTCTGATAGGACTGTAATATTGGTCCTGATGTTGCACCTATCGCAGGTTGGCACCGGTTCCGACCCGAAAGCGGATCGGCATGGCCCTGTTTAAGCTGGCAACCTGCACAAAGTACTGGCGGAAACTTTCTATCTCAGTATAAGGACCATCAATCGATGTGTATATGCTGTGTTCAGAGCTATTAAAGAAAAATAAATGATGCGTGTAATATCAGTGTTTACATATGATACATTCCTGATATTCAATATTTTGAACAATCATCTAATCTAAAGCATCGCCATGACAACTGCATTATGTCCCGCATATTTCTCCAGCAACTTTTAACCACCAACTGAACTTGATTAACATCTCAAATTAGTTTTAACTTCAAAATGCAAATTTATGTTTTCTGAAGAAGCAGTAAATGCGATCCGAGGTAAAGAGGGTAAAATATTTAAACATTTTAAAATGTTCAAAAGATCGTTTTCTGAAAGTGAACTCAGCATTGGACAAATAGTTCTGATAGTTTATAGTCTTGAAAAAAGTGCAGAATATTCTGAGAATGTCATTACCTAAAACTAATTTAAATTTGAGAAAAGAAAAGGTATACATAGGTCTGAATTGTTTTTTGGTTTTTTTCGGTTTTGTTCTACCCTTCAAGATTTTTGGTCAAACATTTTTGAACTGTTTTCAAAAGCATAGAGAATAGACATTCAACCTGATCAAAATGACCTTTGTGTACTCTGACATGGGAGGTTATCTTCCATACACTCATCAGCAGGCTCTAATGGTGGACATGCTTGCAGCCAAGACGGTGATACTTCTTATGTGGAAATCTTTACGAGCTCCAAGCTATAAGAGATGGTTAAGTGAGAGGCCCTATTTCATTCAACTGGAACAGTTGTTCTTTAACAGTTGGGCTTGTCTTGGTCCATTTTTGTAAATCTTCTTTTTTTACATCCATTGTGCAAAACTATTTGTGACGATGATGAGGGTGTGGCTGGTCCGTGAGGATGCACACCTGGCGCTGAGTTGCCCCAATCAGCGGGAGAGAGATAAGTAGGAGCCGGAGACTCCAGAGAGACAGAGAGAGGGAGACACAGAGCTGTGTGTGTGTGTGTGTGTGTGTGTGTGTGTGTGTGTGTGTGTGTGTGTGTGTGTGTGTGTGTGTGTGTGTGTGTGTGTGTGAGAGAGAGAGTGAGTGAGTGAGTGAGTGAGTGAGTGTATGTGTGTGTTTAGTATGTGTGTGTGTGAGTGAGAGAGAGTGAGTGAGTGTGTGTATGTGTGTGTTTAGTGTGTGTGTGTGTGTGTGTGTGTGTGAGTGAGTGAGTGAGTGAGTGTGAGTGAGTGAGAGTGAGTGAGTGAGTGTGTGTATGTGTGTGTTTAGTGTGTGTGTGAGAGTGTGTGTGTGTGTGTGTGAGTGAGTGTGTGAGCGTGTATTTATCACTTTGTGGGGACCAAATGTCCCCATAAGGATAGTAAAACCCGAAATGTTTGACCTTGTGGGGACATTTTGTCGGTCCCCATGAGGAAAACAGCTTATAAATCATACTAAATTATGTTTTTTGAAAATGTAAAAATGCAGAATGTTTTCTGTGAGGGTTAGGTTTAGGGGTAGGGTTAGGTTTAGGGTATAGAATATAAAGTTTGTACAGTATAAAACCATTATGTCTATGGAAAGTCCCTATAAAACATGGAAACACAACGTGTGTGTGTGTGTGTGTGTGTGTGTGTGTGTGTGTGTGTGTGTGTGTGTGTGTGAGAGTGTCTGTGTATGTGTGTTTAGAGTGTGTGTCTGTGTGAGAGTGTCTGTGTGTGTGTGTTTAGAGTGTGTGTGTGTGTGTGTCTGTGTGTTTAGAGTGTGAGTGAGAGTGTGTTTAGTGTGTGTGTGTGTTCAGTGTGAGTGTGTGTCTGTGAGTGTGTGTGTCTGTGTGTGTTTAGAGTGTGTGAGTGTGTGTGTGTGTGTGTGTTTAGTGTTTGTGAGTGTGTGTGTCTGTGTGTGTCTGTGTGTATTTAGAGTGTGTGAGTGTGTTTGTGTGTGAGTGAGAAAGTGTGTGTGTGTGTGAGTGTATCAATGTGTATTGGTTATGCTGAATAGCAATTTTATATTGTGTTTTGTTTATCAAAAATCTTTTTGTTTGATAACCCAGTTCCCACTTCCTCCTTTCTGATGAACAAGAGACTTCTTTTGTGAATATTGTATCTTGAATATCATATATTTTAACTAAATTCTTTCTTTGTAATGGTATAAGAGGCAGTCCAGCTGTTTTTTTGTTTTTTGTGAAATATTCTAAAAAAAATCACAAATTTACTTATAATTAAATATATATATATATATATATATAAGTGTATTTCACTATTTCTGTCTTAACGTCAACATGAAATCCAAATATTACATTATTTAATTAATGTGTTTCTGTTGTTTTTTTTTGTGAATGATTCCTAATACAAAGACATGCTTCAAATTAATTTACTTTTTGTCTGATGTCACTTACTATAAGCCAGAAATAATGTTAACCAATTAGTCGGTCGGTTGGTCAGTAATTCAGCCTGTATTTGAATATAATAAATGGATTGGAATTTGTTTTCCATGCTCATAATTTTCCAATTTCACTCCATCTAGATTTGTATTGTTGTACCTTCAATAACCTTCTTCTTGCTCTTGATTAAACGCAGAATCACAAAATCCCTCAACAACAAGAGAAATCTAATACGCACGCAGCTGCCAGAGCTTGTTTACAGTCTTACAGCTTTATCAATAGTTCTTCTGGTTTTGTCGGGCCGATCCGTCTGGACGAGGTCGATTGGCTGGAGCATAGGTTGACCAGACCCCTGCTTGTGGAAAACGGGACAGCCGCCTCCCAGCAAAAATGAAACTAATGTATCCTTACCTAGGCGCAGATTAATGAGAAGCATCTGTAACTGTTGTCACCTTGTACTTTTTCTCAGTGTGCGCTTGTCTTTCAAGAGTTTATCGTAAAATGCAGAACAGTCCAGTCCAAAATTAAGACATATGAAAAGCATTGCCTTCATGACTGTTACGCTGAGTTGAGATATATCTGGTGTCCATTAATGAGAACACACGATCCACAGATGCAGATGTCCCAGGCAGACATAAAACAAACTCCACGACCTTGGCTAAGACTCCAAAGTTGATGGTCTTGCTCTCCAGCTCAGGAAAAACATCTGTCCATCTCTCAGATATGGCCATCTTGTTCATTGTTCATGCACTCAGTGATGCGACGAGTGACAATGTTTTTCATGCAATGTCAGAAGGTGTGATTCCTCCAGCCTGGCCTGCAAGACTTTTCTCAGATCATGGATGTTCATGGATCATTGGATCTATGTCAGATTCAAAACTTTGCTTCACAAAAAAATCTCTAACACTAACTAACGCTAACGCTTGGTGTGGCACACTTACTTTTAGCAGCATCCACATGATTTTTTGTTGGAACATGCTGTGTGATGATGGTGCGGCCTCCATGGGTGATGGAAAAGCGAGCTCCACAAATCTCACACCTCACTTTAAAATACAATTTTTTTTAAGAGTACTCCATATAGTGTGACAACATGCCCCAGTGTAGGGGTCAACGTGTTGGAATGGTAAAAATGTTCAATAGCTTGTTTTTGTAGCCAAGACTTGGAATATTTTGGTTTCAATACAAGAAGTTCAATCGGCATAATTTGTGGCATAATGTTGATTACTACAAAAATGTATTTCGACTCGTCCTTCCTTTACTTAAATAGCAAAAATGGAGGTTACTGTGAGACACTTACAATGGAAGTCAATGGAGCCCATTTTTGGAAGGTTTAAAGGCAGAAATGTGAAGCTTATAATTTTATAAAAGCACTTACATTGATTCGTCTGTTAAAACCTTGTGAATTATTTGAGCTGTAAAATCGTTGTTTATTGTCATTTTAGAGTTTACTGTGTCATCATGGATATAAACTGGATATAACTTTACACAAAAAGGTTAGTTAGTGATTTGTAAGGGGGTTAAGATGGGCAAGGAAGAAGCGAGAACCGGCTTGTCAGTATAAATAATAATCTAATGAAAACTTAAACCAAAACACACAAACATAAACACACATGACGGACATGCCCGTAATTCTCTCTCTCTCGAACCCTTGTCACCGGCCGCCTTTATCCCTCGTGTGCCCCATCAGGCCGATTGGGGACCAGGCGTGCGACATTCCAGCCTGGCCCCGCCCCCCTCCGCTCCACATGATTGTATCACACTAAAATCGTGTTAACGCACATATTGTTTTATGGTCATATATAGTCACATATAGTTCTGTGGCTGTACTTAAAAGTGAGCATTTTATGGATTGACCCCATTGACTTCCATTGTAAGTCCCTCACTGTAACACAGATTTTTGCTTTTTAAAGAAAATGAGGGATGAGATGAAATACATTTTTCTGGGAATCAACATTATGCCACAAATGCTCTCGATTGAGCTTAACCGTAATATTCCTTTAAGGTATGTGTCTATATCGAAACTGACTAAATAATAAACCTACCCTGAGAAATATTTACTGGTGTACACAGTGTGACAACTAGCCCCGGACTCCCATAAGCAGTGAGGCAAGCTTCTGTTTTAAAGTGACATTGCATGTCTGATTATTTCATTACAGTGTTTGACCATAAATCTCCTGTGAAAGATAGTGGTAATTATATTGCTCTCGGCTCAGAGACCGTCAAGGTGAAACTTTAGACTTAAAATTCAGAGCTCATTCCTGGCTCCATTATTCAGCTGAAGCACCTGTTCTCGCTCTCATTATCATCTGAGTGGAAATACTTGCCCAGACTCCTTCACTTCAGTATAAAATAAAGAATAAAACAGCTAGAGACATGGTGAAAAGATACTAAGAAGAAGTGAAGTGTTGCATTCATTTGTCATCATGAGATCTGATGACTACCAAGAGTTATCTGTTGATTCAAAAATCTGACAATACAAGAAAAACATTTTCCAAGAGAGTTGAAACCATCTGGTTATCCATTCAACTCAGAAAGTTGGAATTCACAACTTCCTACTAGGGAAGGGTACTTGAAGTCGGACTTCCGACTTGGAAACTCGTACGGAAACCTTCAACTCGGATTTCACCTAGATGCAGGTGTGTGATGCCACGCAAACATAACAGCACCGAGGGAGATGTACAAAGTTAATGATAAACATTCACTTTAATTAAAGAATGTATCCATACATTACATGATAATAAAACCCATTTAGCAAAAACAGTGTTCAAATAAATTATACTGTCATTAGTATAATTACAATCTAGTTACAATCCCACACCTGTTAAACTAACGGGAGCATTGCAGTTTTGTGTGTTTTTATCCAACAGGTAGTTCCAGTCCTCGCATCTGATTGGACGAGAGACGTTCCATGAGTACTGACGTCTCACACCATCAGCCCTCACTGTTTGTGTTACTCCGGTTGTGCTTGGGGCTTTCTAAACTACTGTAAGTGCAGCACCAGTACCGCCACTCCCTATAAGCAGACTACACAGTCTGCGTAGGGCACCAACTCCCTAGGGGGGCACCATCTTACCCTTGGAGGGCACCAGAAAGTCCACCGGCTGCCCTTACTCGCATGTTGTAAGTTATTCAAGGGCCGAAAGCAGTTGCGGAACACAGATGATCGCTTTGCGACCCCCCCCGGTCAGATGATTGCTTCACGATCATATCACGCGGACCACCACCCAACCCCCCCCCCCCCGTCCACCGGCATCAATTTGGACAGCAGCAGCCCTGAGCAGCGCAGATGTGTAAAATAGCTAGTGGTGGTGGTGTAGTGGCTAAAGCACAGGGCTGTTAATCAGAAGGTCGTTGGTTCGAACCCCACGGCCACCACCATTGTGCCCTTGAGTAAGGCACTTAACTCCAGGTTGCTCCGGGGGGATTGTCCCTGTAATAATTGCACTGTAAGTTGCTTTGGATAAAAGCATCTGCCAAATGCATAAATGTAAATGTGTGTCTTTTCCCTTTGACATTAAAGATTTTAGTCAGCAGGTTGCAACTACAGACAATTCTGTGTTATGAGCCAGTAAAGTTGCACGTAACGCGGTTTCTTTTAAGTCATCTGCATTGATCAGATGACTCCATGATCACTCGGATTACTACTGCAACATTACAGCTGGGAAATACAGTAAAAATAACAGCTTCAGGATTATGCCTTATCACAGCTGAGAGACCCATTCAAAAACATACCCAAGGTGCTTACCTGATACGGCTTTGTAAAGAGATGTAATCAACATGGCGGAGGAGAGAATGGGTTCTATAGTAAATATAATAAATTGCGCACCGACTACCTTGAAATCAGTGGCGGCTGCTGGTCTTTCAAAGAGGGGAAGCTCATTTTCGGCCTACATTATAAACTTATTTACCCTATTTTTTGCACTAAATCAATCTTAGGTGTTGATCTGCCCTGCTGTTTAATTCTAATGTTTTCCTCGTAAGGAAGACTTTCAAATGGCTTCGGCAAAATCAGGTCGACAATATTAGCACCGTCTGCCATCGTGCGCAGTTTCACCCATACGACGCTAGCCTAGCCTACTGTATGAATGAATGAATGAACGAACGAACGAACGAACGCTCTAAAACAAAATATATTAAACTTGGTAAAACTGACACAAGGAATGTGGTGTATAATTGTGTGAAATGTATTATGCAAATTGACTAGCAATTTCGCCAAACAAATATAAAGATATAGGTTGCAGCAGTTTGTCTTTCGACTACACTTGAGAAATCCGCGATAGGACTGAGCACTGAAATAGCTTCAGTGACTTCTTATAGTACAGATTCGCTGTCAATCAAAAGGAGATGCAGTCTTTCGACAGATCCTCCAATCATCACGCTGAAGCCCGAGTCCGGGCCAGCCCACTCCTCATTCACTCCCAGAGACGCTGAGCGTCCGTGGGCGGACATAATCGCAGCATTTATCCAATGACCGTCTATTTTCGAGCACTGAAAAAACTGTTCAGAGCAGCCCCATTGACGTCAATGGACGCTCGGCTTCAACAGGGAAATGCACTGACGCTACGGGAATGTATGAGAAGTAAATCGAGTCAGCCGACCTGTTATATGTAATGTAGCTGATTCTGAACGAACTCGTCTTCGAGATGAACGTGTTCTAACGCATTTTTAGTCAATAAATTGTTTACACAATAGTACATATTTGACCATAATTTTTTTGACATTATAGGGGAAGCTGAGCTTCCCTTGCAGTCTTAAAGAAATCCCCACTGCTTGAAATACTCAGGAGGGACCCACTCTCTGACATCTATTCTTACAGAGAAAATAGGATGTATTTGACCAGAATTCCCACTATTTTCAGCAAGCTGACTAACACTACACTACGGCTTGAGAGTCGCGACAGACGCAGGTAATCACACAAGCTCAATCGTGCTCTCTCTCTGTCTCTCTGTGTCTCACTCAAACACACACACAGGGCTGGACTGGGAAGATAAATCGGCATGGGATTTTACATAGCAACTGGCCCAAAAGTTGTTGAGCGTGATGGGGGGCTTTTGTGGTCCGTTCTGCATAACGCGGCGGCTCATTATAGCTTATCGTGGGCTGTTTTGCGGCTGGCCCGTTTCTCGGCCGGCCCATTCGGCCCATTTAACGGCCGACCCACCGGCCTGTTCAGTTCTTCCGATAGCCAGTCCACCCCTGATCGGCCCCAAAGTGCGTCGGCCCGCCGGGAAAATGCCCGGTGTGCCACATTACCAGCCCAGCCCTGCACACACACACATATTATAACTTATTAGAAACAGCCCATGCATTGCTACTAGTTCTAAAGTGATGTTTGAATTAGTAATGGAGGCTTGTGCACATCTAGCAAGGGCAGATCCTGATCCATGGCATATGAAAGTAGTTACATGCACAAATTACCTGCGGCCACATCACAACCGTGCTGATGTAGGGCTATAAAGCACTCTTGCTCGTGTGATATTGCTTTAATACATCATTCTCATCATGCAACAGTCATGCGCACAACACTTGCAAACACTGGATAAACTGGTAAGAACAGCAGTAAAAGTGTTTACATGCAATACAAAATCTGGATAATGGGCAAAAATCTCTGTTTGCCGATCATTTTGTCCTTACACCAATAAAGGGACACTGTTTAATGCATTTACATGACCACTCTTGTTGGTTCAAGTATAATCGGTGTAAAATCATGCATGTCTGGAATCGTTAGCAACACAATTTAAAGTAATAGAATTCTCCTTAAAATAAAAATTCTGCATTATTTTCTCACCCTCATGTTGTTCCATTCCTGTATGCTGTTACGTTTCAGTGAAACACAAAGGTACACATATTTGAAGAATGATAATGCAGTTCTTTTACGGTTCTAAGTCACCACATCTTTCAAGCTTCAAAGAGGACAAGAAAGACCATAAAATTACCATGAAATTAGTAATCAACAAACCGTTGATCAACACTCGAAAACAGCACCCAAATCAAATATATCAAAAACATCCAACTTCATTGTCTCCTTTGTCTTGACCGAAGAGTATTGTAAATATTGAGTGGACCAGCCTTAGTGTGAGTAAACAATGACAGATTTTTTATTTCTTTTCTTTCATAGTGCTGTATTTACTTCATGCAATGCAAATCTAGCTTTAATAAAGCAGTTCTTTATCACTCAGTTGAACTGAAGTAATGTTATCAGTTTGCTGGAAAATAGGCAAACGCATGCGGAAGTGGCAAAACTAATCACAACTAGCCAGCTTGTTTTATTCATATGTCAGGAAATTAAAAATTAAAGCATTAGGATACTTTGCAATGAATGTATTCATGATACATGGAGACAGAGTAACAGGCCTTCTAAATTATAGCACATTGATGCTAATTATTGCACTCTCAGAAACCACAGAATCCATGTTTACAACCCAATTTGTTTTGTGTTAGCGGCAGCTGCGTTATTAAAGTATAATGCAGTGCCTCTGAAATGCCGTCTCTTTGGGCCTATTAGACTAAACTAATTATTCAAAAAGTTGGCGAAAGTTCTCCAGGCGTCTGTTTTTGCTATTATTTTTCCATCTGAAACACAAACAGAACTTGCAAACAGCGCTTAAAGGGATAGTTCACCCAAAAAAAGGAAAATTCTGCCATCATTTCTTCACCCTAATGTCGTTCCAAACCCATATGGCTTACTTTCTTTTGGCCATGGATCACAAAAATATAATTTGAGCAGAAAATTGATGCTGCTTTTTTACATAAAATGAAAGATAATAGGGACCAGGGGCTGTCAAGCTCCAAAAATAACAAAGAAGCACCATCAAAGTAGTCCATCCAAGTCCTCTGAAGCCATATGATAGCTTTGTGTCTTTATTCATTGATAATCTTCTTTGCCAGAATAGCGACTTAAATGCTATTCCTCACATCGTATGACTTCAGAAGACTTGGATAGACAACTTTGATGGTGCGTTTTGACATTTTTGGAGCTTGACAGCCCCTGATATCTCTATTATCTTTTATTATATGTAAAAAAGCAGCACCAGCTTTCTGCTCAAATTCTCCTTTTGTGTTCCTCAGAAGACAGAAAGTTCAGTGGGTTTGTAATGATATGAGGGGGAGTAAATGGCAGAATTTCCTTTTTTGTTGTTGTTGTTCTGGAGTTGGATGTGTTTGTGAGACTTGTTGGTTGTGACATTGTCATCAGCGGAGTTTCTCCAGACTTCATGAAGATGTGCTACACTGCACAGAACACTGACAACTGCTCCATCGAGACGACCTCAGGCAAACAACCGTCAGACATGGGTAGCAGCTGCCAGTCACACAGACTCATTCCAGCGCTTACTACGATCCCAGCTGCACCAGTCCAGCCTTTTTGAATACGTCAGAAGAGACTTCTATAGGGAGAATACACAGATAAAGTCTGGCCAGCATGTTAAACATGGCCTGTGAGTTTGTGAGTTTGGAGGGGCTGTTTATTATTTTAAACCTTCAGGCAAAGAGATGCTTGTCTGAGATTGACACCACTTCAGGGACGAAGTGAGAACCCTGATGTTTCTCACAAAAATACACAATAAGTGTCAAAGTATATTCTCTGACTTCCACTTCTTTTGAGATTCATGTACCACATGCTTGTCTCGGCTTGTTGTAGATAGAGAATTGACACTTTTCTCCACTAATGGGCTTTATGGATTTGTCCTGACCTTAAAAAAGAAAACAGCTGAAATTAATTGGTAAGTTTGTGTGATATATGAATCATCATGACAAGTCATTACTAAGGAAAAGTACAGAAAAGTACCATAGTAATACCATGTTTTGGGGGGATATGTACTATAGTAAATCCATGTTTTTAGACATATACTGTGGTTATATCATTTGTCTATTGGACATGGGCAATGGTAATACAATATTTTATTTGGATTGTGTATACCAGGTTTTTGGGGACATGTACTATAGTAAAACTAAGTTTTTTTGGACATGGTACCATAGTAGTATTTGGTTTTGGACATATGCCATGGTAGTACCATGTTTCTGGATGTATACCATAGTAATACCATGTTTTGGATTTGTAGCCTGGTGGTGGTGTAGTGGTGTAGTGGTCTAAAGCACATAACTGGTAATCTGGTAATCAGAAAGTCACTGGTTTGATCCCCACAGCCACCACCATTGTGTCCTTGAGTAAGGCACTTAACTCCAGGTTGCTCCGGGGGGATTGTCCCTGTAATAAGTGCACAGTAAGTCACTTTGGATAAAAGCGCCTGCCATATGCATAAATGTAAATGTACCATTGTAATACCACATTTTTGGACATATACTGTGGCAATACCATCTTTTTGGACGTGTATCATGGTAATACTATGTTTTTTGGCCGTGGTACCATTGCAATAACAAGATGGCAGTGTGGATGGCTGCTTTGGTGTGGAGCTCTCTAGCGTTTTAGTTACTTTTGTTTGTTTGTCATGTTTTTTGTCACTGTTTCCAGATCAGTTTCACCTGGGATGAACTGCTGAATATTCGGCAGAGCATAACTGAAATTTTTTGGAGGTGCAGTTGTGTTCTACAAGTGCTCCAAGAGACGCAAGCGAAGGAAGCGAGCCGGCATGCTTGTGAAGTTTTTTCAACGTGGCTTTAGGACTTTTGTCCTCTTCCTCCCCAACAAAACGGACGAACTGCTTCTGCTCAGTCCAACAAATATGGACTTTTCTAACACCACTGCTCTGTGTTAAATCTGCCGGGCTTCCAGCTGTTCAGAGCGGATTGCGTTGCGGAATTATCTGGGAAAATGAGAGATGGTGGAACATGCTTTTACGTCAACGAAAGTTGGTGTACAGATGTAACAGCATTGAAGAAGATGTGCTTTCCTAATTTATTCTGGTGAGTGTATACATCCCACCACAAACATGCGTGAATGCAGCATTGCAACAGCTAGCTGATCACATCACAGACATGGAGCAACAACATCCGGACTCTCTTATCATTATTCTGGGAGATTTGAATAAAGCTAACATCACCTGTGAACTGCTAAAATACAAACAACATATTACATGCCCCACCAGAGACAGAAATATATTGGACCACTGCTACACAACTGTAAAGATGCATTTCGCTCTGTCTCTCAAACAGATTTGGGACTCTCTGATCACTGTCTGGTTAATCTTTTCCCGAATTACAAGAAGAAACTAAAATCAGCTAAACCTGTAGTAAGGACTGTAAAGAGATTGCCCAATAGCAAAGCTAGAACTACAGGCCTGCTTTGACTGCACTGATTGGTGTGTTTTTGCCACAGACCTGAATGAGCTCACAGATACTGTGACATCATGTGAGGATATGTGCATCCCTACAAGGACATTTCTATCATTCAAAAACAATAAACGATGGTTTACAGGGAAACTCAGACAGCTTCGTCATGCCAAAGAGGATGCTTACTGAAGTGGGGATAAAATATTGTACAAGCAGGACAGAAACACACTGACTAAGGAAATCAGAGTGGCTAAAAGAAGCTACTCTGAAAAGCTGAAAAAACTGTTTTCAGCCAATGATCCTACATGTGTCTGGAAAGGCCTGAAAAGCATCACCAAGTACAAGACACCTCACCTTCGCTCTGTAGAGAATCAACAAATGGCTGATGACCTGAATGTGTTTTACTGCAGGTTTGAAAAGCCTAGTCTCATACCCCTACCCTGCTCTGATCTTCACTTCACACACACACCAACACCTCCTGGAACCCCCCTCCTCCTCAACCTGCACTTATGGTCTGTGAAGAGGATGTGTGCTGGGTCTTTTGGAAACAGAAGTCTAGGAAAGCTTCAGGCCCAGATGGTGATTCACCTGTCTGTCTGAAAGTCTGCACTGACCAACTGGCCCCCATCTTCACACAGATCTTCAAAAGATCATTGAAGAAAGTTCCCTGCTGCTTTCAATGCTCCACCATCATTCCGGTTCCCAAAAAAACGCCAAAAAGCAGAGGACTTAATAACTACAGACCTGTCACTCTCAAGTCTGTGGTCATGAAGTCGTTTGAGAGACTGGTTTTGGCCTACCTGAAAGGATATCACTGGACCCCTGCTAGACCCCCTTCAGCTTACTTACTGATCAAACAGGTCTGCTGATGATGCTGTCAGCATGGAGCTGTATTAACACCTCGACAGACCTGGGACTTATACAAGGATCCTATTTGTGGACAACAGTTCAGCTTTCAATGCCATCATGCCTGATCTTCTCTCAACCAAACTGACCCAAATCTCCATGCCCACCCCGATCTGTCGATGGATCACCAGCTTTCTGACAGATAGGCATCAGCTAGTGAGACTGGGGAAACTCACATCTGGGACCCTCACTATTGGCACTGGTGCTTCTCAGGGATGCGTTCTAACTTCACTAGTCTTCTCCTTGTACATGCAAAGGGCTCCTCTGTCAAGCTCCTGAAGATGACACCATGGTCATCTGTCTCATCCATGACAATGATGAGTCTGCATACAGATGGGAGGTTGAACAGCTGGCTGTCTGGTGTGGTCACAACAACCTTGAGCTGAACATGCTCAAAACAGTAGAGATGATAGAGGACTTCAGGAGAAATCCCCCTTACCATCCTGAACAGCACTGTGGCAGCAGTGGGGTCATTCAGGCTCCTGGGCTCTACCATCTTTCAGGATCTGAAGTGGGACACACACATTGACTCAATTGTGAGGATGGCTCAGCAGAGGTTGCATCTTCCTTCGCCAGATGAGGAAGTTCAACCTGCCACAGGAGCTGCTGACACAGTTCTACACGGCTGTCATTTAGTCTGTCCTGTGTACATCTATAACTGACTGGTTTGACCAGTCACCAAATCAGACAGAGGGAAACTACAACTGACAGTCAGGACTGCTGAGAGGATTATTAGTGCCCCCCATGCCCACCCTCCAAACCTGTACATCTCCAGTGTTAGGAAACGTGCAGGTAGAATCACCCTGGACCCCACAAACCCTGCCCACTCCCTCTTTGAGCTCTTGCCCTCTGGCTGGCGCTACAGAGCACTGTGCACCAGGACATCCAGGCACAAGAATAGTTTTTACCCTCTACATGAACAATTAAACTGCCTCAGGACTCCCCCATAGTGCAATAATATAAATAAATATGTCATGTACATACGTAAATTCACATTTTTAATTCAATAACTGTACATACCCCTACCTTGCAAATATATAACCACTTGCACATGTACATACGCCATTATATGTTATACAGTATGTCCTATTATTTGTATGTCTATTTATACTCTTACCTTGTTTTATATTCTGTGTCTCACAGTAATGTTCGGTGTGCACTTGTTTCTCCTATCACCAAACAAATCCCTTGTGTATGTGAGAACACTTGGCAATCAAGCTCATTCTGTTTCTGATGGTAATACTTTGTTTTTGGACATGGTCCCATGGTTACATGTTTTTTGGACATGGTCCCATGGTTACATCATGTTTTTTGGACATGTTACCATGGGAATAATGTGTTTTTGGACATGGACCATGATAATACCATGTTTTTGGGGACTTGTGCAATGGTAATTCCATGTTTTTTGGACATGGTACCATGGTAATATGTTTTTGGAAATGTACAATAGTAATACCATGCTTTTTATGTACATGTACCATGATAATATCGTTTTTTCTTTTTATATGTATCATGGTAATACCATTTTCTTTGAAGTAGCTTGAAGTACTATGCACTGTTTATAACATGGGATTTGAATATGATTACTAGATATCATCACAATACTATGGCATCATCACAGTACATTTCAGACTTTTTTTTGGACATGGTTGTTTGCAAAATAGACATTGTTTTGATATTTGTACTGCCAAACAACACAAAGACACCGTAAAAGAAGACAATATTTTGCTGTGTACAAATTAACATATTTGAAGATGTTGCTGTAAAAATTATCATCCAATCTACAAAATTAATCCACGCTAACAGCATTTTACTAGATACATATTAAACCAATTTTATTGTCTTTACATTGGCTACCTGTTAAATTTAATATTCATTTTAAATGAACTACATTGGAGGCCAAACGTTTGGAACGTTTTGCTGTTTCGGAAGGAAATTTGTACTTTAATTCACCAAAGTGGCATTCAACTGATCACAAAGTATAGTCAGGACATTACTGATGTATAAAACAGCACCATCACTATTTGAAAAAAGTCATTTTTGCAACTCATTGATCTCTACCTGCATCATCTTTGTCTATTGATGGACTACACTCTTGAAATTAAATACATAGACTATCATTTAATTACCAACAAAACCTTCATCATCCAAAGGACAATGCATCTATGTGAACTTCTGCTGTTAATCCAGGATGAACTTCAAAGACATTATTCATTACTCTTAAAGTTATTTAAAAAAAAAAATCTTATTATTATTTTTTAAAACTGGACCTTAACACTTACTTAATTTACAAATTTGAAACCATGACTTGCACTGCGCACAAATAACTAATATTGTCATTATGTTCATGTTGTTTAGTCAGAGGGGAACTGGCCCCCGCAGTGAGTCTGGTTTCTCCCAAAGTTATTTTTCTCCATCAACCCACATCTAATGGAGTTTTGTGTTCCTTACCACAGTCACGTTCAGCTTACTCACTGGGGTTGTAAATACAATACAAAAGGCTTTTCTGGCCCTGAGACTTTGCCACTGTATTGTATGATTGAAATGATGTACAGACCAACAGTAATTTCCAATAGTACAAACCATTCACCATTTGGCAAAATTCGCCATTTTGAATTAAAAATATGTCACGTACAGTACGTGATTCGTATGTCATTCATAATTTTGAATGTGAAAACATTAACTGAGACTTTTTCAGCATATCAGGCTCAGGACAAAGAGATAATGTGTGTATATTGTAAAGGATCTGAATGAATGTGGCTATCTGGCAAGTTTCTGAAGTAGCTTTTTAGAGAATTCACCAGAGAGCGTTTTCACCCTCAGATTAAAACTAGAACATGTTAAGACTTCAATTGAGTATTTAGGTTGTGGCATGGACAGCATCATACATTTTTAATGCAAATATGATTAGGTAATCAAATTAAGATTTTCTAAATATTTTCCTCATGTGTGAATTTTGTACAGCATCTCCTAAGAGTCTAATTTTGAGGATGAGCCACCAGTTAAAGGAGTAGTTCACCTAAAATGGAAAATGTACTTTTACTCACCCATATGCTGTTACTTTTTCTTGGAACATAAAAATATATATTTTAAGCAGCTCTATTCCATAAAGTAAGAGTTTATAGTGAGCAGGAGCAGTCGAGCTTCAAAAAGGACAAATACTATAAAGCACTATTAAAGGTTCAGTATAAAGACATCATAACAGAAGTACATATGACTCGTGCATTGTATTCTAAGCTTTCTGGGGCCACACAACAGCAGTGTGTTTTATGGACTACTTTCATAATATTTTTATAATAATTGTATTTCTTTGGACCTTGACGGGGTGGTCAACGTGAACTGTTTTTGTATTGAAAAGAGCAGCTTTAGGATTCTTGAAGAAAAGATTGAGTTAGATTCTACTGGGGAAAAAACACAATGAGGCACAACTTGAGGGCAGTAAATTATTTTGGGTGTTTTATTTTTGCTAGCCAGCTGACGTCATGTCATTTACGGATACGTTAATGATGAAAATAAATTCAAATTAGATTTGTCTTTTCTTTGAGACAGCACAAAAACGAAAGCAAAGATGACTAAAACAGGTAAATTGTTAGCAATGCAGGCACAGTGATTATCTTGTACTGTTTGAACTTCTGTGTGAAAAAAAGTAAATATTTTAAAACCAAAAAATATACAGTTTTGGACCTTTATCGCATTTAAAGCTTTTATTCAGAAATGTATTGCATTCAGAGCCTATTTTACTTCAAAGTGTTCTCATAAAAAAATCCTCCACATGCAGCAATGACAGCTTTGCAGATTCTTGTTATTCTAGCGGTCAGTTTGTCCAGATACTCAAGTGACCTTTCACCCCACACTTCCTGTAGCACTTGACCTTTCACCCCACACTTCCTGTAGCACTTGACCTTTCACCCCACACTTCCTGTAGCACTTGTCATAGATGTGTCTGTCTTGTCGGGCACTTCTCACACATCTTACAGTCTAGCTGATCCCACAAAAGCACAATGGGGTGAAGATCCGTAACACTCTTTTCCAATTATCTGTTGTTCAATGTCTGTGTTTCTTTGCCCACTCGAACCTTTTCTTTTTGTTTTTCTGCTTCAAAAGTGGCTTTGCAATTCTTCCCATAAGTCCTCCTGAGTCTTCTCTTTACTGTTGTACATGAAACTGGTGTTTAGCGGGTAGAATTCAATGAAGCTGTCAGCGGAGGACATGTGAGGCGTCTATTTCTCAAACTAGAGACTCTGATGTACTTCTCCTCTTGTTTAGTTGTACATCTGGTCTTCCACATCTCTTTCTGTCCTTGTTAGAGACAGTTGTGCTTTGTCTTTGAAGACTGTAGTTACACCTTTGTATGAAATCTGCAATTTTTTGGCAATTTCAAGCATTGTATAGCCTTCATTCCTCAAAACAATGATTGACTGATGAGTTTCTAGAGAAATCAGGTTTTTTTTGCCATTTTTGAGCAACATACACTATATGGTGGTTGTGTACCAGTCCTCAACCTGAGCAAAATCTCCACTCAGCACCACAATGGTAACCCAGCATAACATAATTGGTTCTAAATCCCAAAATATCAATAATAAACACTATTAGGTCTCCCCCTTTTCTCATCTTGCTCAAATGCATAAAATAACACTTAATTTCAACCTGCGTTTTCACGTTTTGTTTCAATGTGGATGATCCATAAAGGGACATTTCACCCAAACTTGAAATTCTGTCATCATTTACTCACCCTCATGTTGTTCCAAAACCTAATCTCTTCTAATATGTCACCCATTAACAGCTCTTCTCTGTGTGTGACTTTGGTCTGTCAGTCTCTATAACATTTGTCATCTCATTTACTACTGTTCTTATTCGGCTAGCAGCTGTCCTGTGTGCTGTCAGCGACACTAAAGCATTGCCAATCCTCCACTGTACAGATGCGGTTTATGCCCCGGTTAATGACAGGAACAGGATATGGAAGGTATATTTGTCTGTTTGAATGCAGTGAACAGCAAGGGAAAGTAGTTTGTGTAAACATGATAAGCCAAGGGTGTGAATTACAGGGGGTTTAGATGGGATATGTATGACCCCCCTAATTACGGCTTGAATCATGTACAATCAGCTAGCTATTATTGCAAAATTAGCTCTAACATTACAAGTAATATTGACTTGCATGGATCGATAGGAGAGACATTAAACAAGCCCCCATTAAAGTAGCCTAATGAGAATTCGGGAAGGATAACTTGTGTGTATTTGAAAGAATGAATTAAAAGCTTAAAATCTTTATGGTCGTAAAAACAGGCTGAATTTTATGCAAAATTATGTATTTATTTTTTGCTCTACTAGCAACACCAAAGTAGTGTGTTGGGTGAAACGTAATTACAAAGTAATGAATTACTGTAATCTAATTACTTTTCAGTAGAAAAAGTAGTGTAGTGCATTACATTTCAAATTCTTGCGATCAGATTACAGTTAATGATTTTCAATTAAGTTAATTATTTTGAATTACTTGGGTTATATAGATTAATAAAATAATATTATAAGTGTAGAATACATTTAAAACATGAATTATGTTAATATGTACATCTGTTTGTGTTTAGAGACAGCTGAAGAGTGTGTGCCCCCTAACGAGCCAATGAGCATGTTTACATGCATGTTCTTACATTGATTATGCTTAATAAGACAACAACGTGGGTGTTCATGTAAACGTATTTAACGGCGTTTCTTTGCCAGTGTAAGGTTATAAAACGCTTAAGAACAAACCAGTCCACATGAGTAGATTTTTGACGATTACCCTGATTTCGCATTGCATGTAAACACCTTTACCTGCATTTCTACCAACTTATCCAGTTTGTATAAGAGTTGTGCGAATGCTTTCTTCATGTCTGACGTCAAAAACAGAGAATAACTCGATTATATCAAATCTTATGTAAACCCAGATTTCTTGCTTTGTCTGATTTGTTTGGGAGTTATCAGCATATTGTGTGCATGTAAACAGGCTCAATGAACAAGGAGGAAATATAGACATTATTTTGAATTTGTTTACCGAAAAAAAAAGTTTTTCTGTGAAAATGTTTTTAGAAAGTAACTTCAAAGTAATTAGTAATGTGATTATAAAGTAATCAGTAAAGTCAGCAATCTGATTACAATATTATAGTAGTAATTCATCATTTGTAATTAATTACTTTTTGACTAACTTGTGGGTTGAATATAAAATGGGGATGCAGCCAATTATTGACCAAATTAAAACCATTGGCATATCGGTGATAAGCATGAAAATGATGTGAAAAACTGATGATTTATTTATAATGAATTAGTAAAACACTTTGTAAAACTGTGAATTCAAATACAAAATCCAGAATTAATAATAGCCACAATATTTAGAAAGATTGGCACTCCTAAGAACATGTCATATTTACTTTTTATTCTGTCTCGTTCTCACGTTAATGTGGGAAAAATACATTGTGGAAAAATAAAAAGTGGCCCTGGACTTTCTGGCCCAGAGCGGCCCACCAAACCCGGCCCGCAACCACACCATAACACACCTATTGACTGCTAGACATGATAACGGGCCCACCAGTGCAAAATTGTCATAACTATAAAACCACTGTAAATGTGATGAGTGGATTTTTTTTAGAGAAAGTACCAAAAATAAGCACTTTATAGCTCTGAAAACATTTTTCCCTACATACAGATATCGGTTAAAAAGTACAAGGGATAGTGTGTATTTTAGGTGCTGTTTCCAGAAGAACAAATAAACTATTGTCTCAGTTAATATGAGGTTGTGGAACAACAAGTACAATAATAATAGAAATAGATATAGATATAGATATAGATATGATATACAATATCATAACATTTTGTTTAAAATATTTAGATGGAGAAAGTGTCACACAGCAGGACACTGATGACAATGCTTAAAATTTCATGTAATTTACCCACAATACCTTTGTAAAGCAGTTCAATGGAAAGGAGGAGGTGAGAACCGGCTTGACAATATATATAATAGTTTAATGAAGAAATAAACTAAAAACACACAAACAGAAACACAAAGAGCAGCTGCATGTCATTCTCTCTCTCGAACCGTTGTTACCGGCCGCCTATATCCCTCGCGCACTCCATCAGGCTGATTGGGGACCGGGCATGCGTTGTTCCAGCCTGGCCCCGCCCTCCTCCGAGCTACACTCCTCCCGGCGTTGCCTCAGGCCGGGGAGCCCCCGGCATGACGTACACCCCCCCCCTCCAGGGGCGGCTGTTGCTCAGTTGGTGGAGCGTGTCTGCCACTAATTGCAGGATTGGTGGTTCGAATCCCAGCCCACATGACTCCACATGCCGAAGTGTCCTTGGGCAAGACATTGAACCCCAAGTAGCTCCCAATGGCAGGCTAGCGCCTTGCATGGCAGCTCTGCCGCCATTGGTGTATGAATGTGTGTATGAATGGGTGAATGTGTCACAGTGTAAAGCGCTTTGAATACCATTAAGTTTAAAAAGGCGCTATATAAGTGCAGACCATTTACCATTTACCATTCCTCTCCGGGGCGTGCCTTGCGCCCTGTCTGCCGGCGGGTCTTCCCCACCTTTCTTGACCTGGGAGGAGGCAGGAGGGTAAAAACAACGAACAAAATAGGCGAGGGACAAAGGCCAACACAGAGCGAGAGAGAGAGAGGAATAAAAACCTCACCGGTTCTCTGATGCACCGTCGCGTGGTCCTCGATCATTCCTCCACCCTCTCAGGCAGACGCCAGCCACTCCTCCCCAGGCAGACCAGAGTCAGACCTACGACCCCCGGCGGACAGAACGCCCCTGACTCGTGGGGACACTCCTCCGCCCCTGGCAGTGGCCCTACCGCTCCAGTTGGTCAGGGAGGAGGGCGGACGATAGTCCTCTTTCGACACCTCCGTGTTTCTGGGGGACGGCTGGGCACTCCTCCCACTCACCTCATGGATGCGACGTTCCACGTATTTGGGATGTCGGGCTACTCCGGCAGCGCCGCACCCCTGGGTGGACGGCAGTGTCAAGGACTCCGCGACAGGCAATCCCTCCTTCTTCCCGGGTTTCGGCACCAATGTAAAGCAGTTCACTAAAGCAAATACAGCATGTACAGCCATCACCTTTATTGTGATTTTTATGTCAAATAATGAGATCCGGGTGAGTTACGAAGTTCATGCCCATATACGGAAATGTGCTAAGATGTGTACGTAATTTCAAAATAAAAGTAATTTCAATCATTCAAATTAAAGCCATTGAGTTGGCTTTACCTACTCGCTCAGAGCTAGAAAGAAGTTCAAAACAGCAGAACAATGATATATTATTTACGAACATTAAAACAATAGGGTCGGCATTTAGAGGAGCACTTAAAGTTTCCTGAAATGGAATGCAGGCAACCTGTTTCAAACCAATGCACCAAACTCAAAAACACCTTCTTTTTGGCCAGATTTTCTTCCAAATGATGTCACACTCATTCTTTCTTCAGTTATGTTAGAAGTATTTTGACACCTTAAGTCGCTTTGCATAAAGATGTTGGCGAATTGCACAAATGTAAATGGAGTGAAGTATGATCCGTATGTGTCTTTGAGAGATTCACTGTTGAACACATCTCATGTTTGCAGCAGAATCTTCTCACTTTCTGGAAGACATATTGTTGAGTTCTGAATCACAGAGCATCATGCTGTTCTCATCTGGTTGCGTGTTGAGATCTCAGCAAGCTCTCGGGAACTTTTTAAAAGATTATCTGAGCCAAATGTGGCCTCAGTGTATTCAGTCTATTATTACCAAATGACTTGCCAGAGAAAAATGGACCGATGTCACATCCAAAAAGGATATTAAATTCCTTTTCATAGAAATGCCGTTCTGCTGCAATGATTAAATAGCTGATAGTCAGTAATTATAGTCGACTAATGATTGTGTATCACAAATGTTTGACTGCTGGATGTCTGTCAGCATGGTGAGATGAAATTCTCAACAAGAGAGAAAGTCTTTAGTATTATCTGTGAGGTTTTGGTCTTGTCTTTTTCACATCCTTGTTTAGCTTCAATCATGTTCAGCTTCATAACTGTTTGTAAGCGTGGTCAAGGTATGTTCATGCATGTTTGTGTTTCAGTTGGTGTGTATACGTCTTTTCTTTTAGCCAGGCAGTGTGTGTTAGTGTGTAAACAGTGCTTTGCAAACAGAACACCTTATCTGAAGTTGTCAGACTGGCAGGCAGCAACACCTCAACATCAAATCCATGTCATGCTGGTCGACAGCTTCAAGCTCAGGTGCACGTTAAATCACACTCAACCGGCGAATCTCACGAAAACCTGTGATACTTTTCAACTAAAAATGTAAAGAAAGAAATGAGGGATTATATTTAATAAAAAAATGAGGCATATGTAAATCCCCTAAAATGTAGAATGAATTGTAATAATATGAATGACAATATATATATATAAATAAAAGCATGCACCTATAACACAAGTGTTTATTTAGAGTGGCCATGCACAGATGATGGGGTGCATACTTGCATAGAACCCATAATTCATGCAAATTTATTAACAAAAAAGTTAAGATTGTTTTTTTTTTTTTTTTGCATTATGACACTATTTTCACATCAGTTAAGCACATTACTATGATGCATATTTCCAGTGAATAACTTCCAGTAATATTTATAGTATTTGTTCTGGCTGTGAACACTACAGTGTCCCTGCAGTACCCTAAACTCCCACAGGGAGGCACATCTTTTTCAAAGTGCATCCATATGTTCTAGAACTGCTGTGTGTGTGAGAGAGAGAGAGAGAGAGAGAGAGAGAGAGAGAGAGAGGTAAATGGTCTGCACTTATATGGTGCTTTTTTTAACCTTAGAGGTTACAAAGCGCTTTACACTGTGTCTCAATCACCCATTCACACACACACACACACACACACACACTCATACACCAATGATGACAGAGCTGCCATGCAAGGTGCTAGCCTGCCATTGGGAGCAACTTGGGGTTCAGTGTCTTGCCCAAGGACACTTCGACATGTGGAGTCATGTGGGCCGGGAATCGAACCGCCAACCCTGCGATTGGCAGCCGACCTGCTGTACCACCTGAGCCACAGCCGCCCCAGAATGTGTGATTGTGTGTGTGTGAGAGAGAGAGAGAGAGAGAGATGTGTGTGTGTGTGTGTGTGTGTGTGTGTGTGTGTGTGTGTGTGAGAGAGAGAGAGAGAGAGAGAGAGAGAGAGAGAATGTGTGTGTGTGATTGTGTGTGTGTGTGAGAGAGAGAGAGAGAGAGAGTGTGTGTGTGTGATTGTGTGTGTGAGAGAGAGAGAGAGAGTGTGTGTGTGTGTGTGTGTGTGTGAGAGAGAGAGAGAGAGAGAGAATGTGTGTGTGTGTGTGTGTGTGTGTGTGTGTGTGTGTGTGTGTGTGTGTGTGTGTATTGAGCAGTAAATGAATATTCTTGATGAAAGATTCTGACAGGCTTACACAAGAGCAGTTGGGAATAGAGATAAAGTTATCCCTCATATCTTAAAGCAGTTAGCCAGGTTTACTTGAGCTGTTTAAATCAAACAGGATCAAAGTTTGATTCTGAGAAAACACCTTGTGGGATCCTCTGGGCTTCTTTAAAGCCACACAGCTTTGGAGGCAGAACATATTTGGAGTTTTTAATTTAGTTCAGATGTGATTACTGATTGAAGAATGCAAACTTCAGAAACGGAGAGTTTTTGGTTGTTGTTATGTTTGTACTGACTCTTGAAAGTGTATAGTATTTTGGCAGAAAGTCTGTACCATTCATACATTAATTTACAAAACTTTCTGAGCATTAGGAAATAAGCATTTTTAATAATGAAGAGCTGGTGCTGTCAGCAATAAGTTGTAGTTTCCTCATAAATTATTTAAATGCCTAAATAACACTTAAAGGGACAGTACACCTAAAAATGAAAATTCTCTCCTCATTTACTCACACTCATGCCATCCCAGTTGTGAATGACTTTTTTCAATATCTCAGCTCTGTAGATCCATACATTGCAGATGAACAGTGATGAGAAGCTCCAAAAAGCAGATAAAACCATCATAAAATTAATCCATACGACTCCAGTGGTTTAAATCCATGTCTTCAGAAGTGATATGATAGGTGTGGGTGAGAAACAGATTCATATTTAAGTCCTTTTTTTGCTATTAATTATCCTTCCTGCCCAGTAACAAAAGAAAAGAAGAAGAATGTGAAAGTGAAAGTGGAGATTTGTGAGATATGTCATTATTTACACACCCTCATGTTGTTCCAAAACCATATTTTTGATTTTATTTATTTATTTATATTGTGCTAAAATATATATACACAAAGTTGTTATATTGGATATAACTTAATAAGCATTGTTATCATACAAAAATCATGTAAATTCTCGTGGCTATACTTTTTTAACCAGTGAGTATTTTTATGTTTATGGTTTGGCCACATTAACTTTAATTCGTTTTTGTGGAAATCAACATTCTGCCTCTAATTCTGTCAATTGAGCTTACAACTTGTATTGAACCCTGACTATTCCTTTTAGTGTCCAAATAATTTTGGGGACGTCTGAATAAGCCCTAAAGCAGAAGAATTTGCGCAGAGGGATGCGGCAGCTGCGCGTGTCTCTCTCTCTCTCTCGGACTGCCGCATCCCTAATGATTAGCCCGATTGGGGGCTGGGCGTGCATAGTCACGGCCGGGCTCCGCCCTCCTCCTTGTCACACAGACATTTCTATATATCACTTTTAAAAGGTGTAAAGATGCTTGATATATAGACAAAAGGCTGTTGGATATTGAGTTTCCTGAGTGTTATTGTGATTTTCATGGGTTGTGATGGTCTGTGTTTGAGTGGCACTCTCATTATACACTGCAGATTTACAGCGGTGGCCGTTACGGCCGTCCGTTCAGCTCTAGCTCTCTCAGCCGGACATAAACCCCAACGCTCTCGCCGGCATGTTCTCCTTTCTTCTCCCCTTCAAGTCTGACTGGGAAGGTTTCAGCCATTAGCCATTCTGCTCGCAGGTTGTTTAGGCCACATTATTCGGCCATAGGTGCCGTTTGGAGTCTGTGACATGAACTGCAATCAAAACAACAACAGCATGAGCAACAATAGAATTAGAATGTGCAATACCTCTGAGACACCGTGTCCGGCATGAAGGTTATTTCACCTAAAAACTCAATTGAACAAAGGCTTAATAGTCAAGGGTGTGTCCCAACTGAGCTGTGTATTGTAATTATGATTTATTAAAGTGCTTTAAAGGGTCAAATCTACCATATGATTATTTGTTATTCTTAGACGACAGTGAAGTGGATCAAATCGCTCTCGGCAAAAGACGTCAAACTCAATATGGTGCTGTGGAAGATGCTGTACATGGTTCAAGCAGCAAATCAGAAACATGCAAATGGAACAACAAGTGAGGAAAACTCTTCCTTGACACAAAGATCTCAGTTTTGCTATACAGATTCATTATAAATCTCTATAACCTTACTGTATGTCAACTACATATTATTTATTTGACAACATTGTGTTTTTCGCTTAAGGCCATATTTACAACAATTCCATATGTATTATGTATACTAACAGAAAAGTACCAGAAAGTGCCATGTTACTACCATGGATTTTTGCAGATGGTAATCCCATGTTTTTTTGGAAATATTCTTGGAAGCACCTTGGAGTAAACACATAAGAATATGTTAATCCCTGAGTACCATAAGAAGAACTGTGGTGGTATTATGATGCAGTCAGGGCTGGACTAGTAATCTGGCATACCGGGCATTTTCCCGGTGGGCCGACGCACTTTGGGGCCGATCTGGGGTGGACTGGCCATCGGGAGAACCGAGTGGGCCAGTGAGTTGGCCGCGAAACGTGCCGAATGGTCCGCGATAAGCTAAAATGAGCCAGCGCGTTATGCAGATCGGACCACAAAATGGCGCTGCGATATGCTGAAAAGGACAGCGAAGTGTTTTGGGCCAGTTGCCACGTAAAATCCCGGGCCACTTTCTCTTCCCAGTCCAGCCCTGGATGCAGTGATGGTATCCAATGGTAATACCATGGTACTCTGATAAAAATCATACTACTGATATTCATGTTCAACCATATTTACAAAGTACTCCAAGGTACTTCTAAGTATACCATGGTACCTGTCCAAAGAACCATGGTATAGAAGTACCATGAACCTTTTTTGGTACTCTGAGGCTGTTGAAGCCATCAGTCTGCATCATTTTACAGTAACTTCATTTGTAAAAAAAAATCAGGTTTAATAGTAAAATTCCTGGCAGGAAAAGATCTTTGCACCTCTTATTATGGTATTTTCAGGCCACGTCCACAATAATCTGTTTTTGTTTGAGAAATCAGTTTCCTAACATCAACATTTTCCAAAGTATGTGGTAATTGAGAGTGTTTTAGAAACAACGTTCAAGTGTCAATGAGAGACATAAACATGTCAAACGTTTAATTCAACTGAAAACGTATTAGTGTGGGCGTGGCCCTAATGCTCCAATTTTCTATCTTTATATTGTGGAATGCTTTGTTTGACATTTTTAATAAAGAATAATTGTTACATATTGTTTTCTTTTCATTTCTAAGAAGGAAAGGATATATAGAGACAAAAAGAGTCAACACTTTCAAAATCTGTGATTAATCGCGACTATGAAAAATTATGTGATTAATCATGATTAACCCTTGGTCTTAACGATCAAGTCCCAACGGTGTCCTTAAGGGTCAAATTGACCCTTTTTATGTTAAAAAAGCTTGTAATAAATTGCTCCATCTCTCTACAAGAGATCTGCTTTTTTTTAGTGTTTGATGCCATCAAGTGGAATGATCTAAGTAGGGAGATAGAGCAAACAGAGCCTTTATTACAAGCTTTTGAAGTTTTTTTTAACAAGATTTTTGAGGCTGCGTTGGAGCGTCCCCTACCTTTCAGATCTGCATATTGGAATAGAAGGTGATAGAGAACACATTCTTATTTCTAGTGTTCGCTGGCACCTAGATGAATGATTTAAAGGGGTCATGACATGGTTTTTTTTATTGTATTATTATGTTACCTTAGGTGCAATTATAGTATTAATATATTTTTTTTTAAGAAAAACTTTTAAAATCTAGTGATTTATGACCTTTTCCCACCCTGTTTCTCATCCTCTGATTCAAACAGTCTGTTTTGGGGGCGTTTTCCATTTAAGACTTCAGTGTTAACGCCCACTGTTATGATTGGCTAACGCCAGTGCCTATGTATCAATTATTGACGCTCCCAGCCAGAACAATATGCAAGTAAACTAAGTAAAAACACTGTGATTATTCATAATGAATGAAATTGCGCTTTAAAAAGTAGTTTAAAGTTTAAAATAGATTACTTACAGTTTGCGTCGTCGTTGTTCCCATAATAGTCGGCACGGACTTATCTTTGAGCAACAGTTTTCTGGCAAAGAAAGCATCATATTGAGATTTGTTCTCAAAACAGTCATCCTTAAAATGTACAGAACAAATGCTTAAGTTAACACTGCCGTGACTGAGTCGTCCGCAAAAAATAAACTGCATCCATTTTTCCCTGACGTCTGGATCTTTCGGCAGCTTATTCAGAGGTTTTGTTTGACCACAGCCAGGAACAGCACATCTGTGTGGCATCGTAATTTTCCTGTGCACAAGTAGTCTCTGTCAGAGCTCGCTGTCCATCGACTGAACACTTGTGAGGCGCACGGCGATACTGAAATGAGCGTAGCTGTCTTGGCGCTTAAATCGTAGTTATCTTGTGCTGGAGGCGGTCATATGCAAACGCTGTTACGTCACTTCTAACCGACACGTCACTTCTAACCATGAATCCAGAACGAGCTGTATTTTGAGCTTGATTAAATAAATGATTCGTTTAGAATGGGGAGGACGTCTTAAAATATTAAACTTGCAGGACGTTTTAATGATACAAAGACCTCTTATATACCAAAAGATCAAGGCAAATTTGGTTTCTCATGTCATGACCCCTTTAAGACCAAAAGTAGAGAGATAGAGCAAACAGAGCCTTTATTATGAGCTTTTGAAATTGAACATTAAAAAGGGTCAATTTGACCCTTAAGGACAACGTAGGGGCTTGTTTGTAGCTTTGTGTATAAATACATGGAAGTTTAAAAAAATGGCAGTTTCTTACAGCATGCTTCTTACAGTTAATGGCGTATTGCAGTATGCCAGACGTGTGACATGCATTAAATACGTGGCATACACGGTGGTGTGTCTCATCAGTGTGACATTCAGACTTTCAAATGTTCCGGCCTTCAGCACTTGTTCATGCCAGGAACCAATTTAACATTGATAATTGGAAACTTGAGCCTGGAATGGACTGTGGATGGTGACATACTGTGCAGAGTCAAGTTTACTAAGGTGATAAAAATAAACTCTCTGACACGGTCTGCTCGCTGTCCAGAGACGTCTCGCCACAGTGGATGCATCTGATTATCTGCAGATGAGCTGGAAATTCTTACTTTATACTTTGTATCATCTCTGTTATGAACCACGGCTCTGGAGAACAGCAGTCGGCTTGAATTACTTCATATCTATATCCAGAGAGTGAGATCACTCATGAGAAAGAAACAACATAAGATCAGCTCAATATCTTTTTCTCCTGGCAGCAAATAGAAAAGAGCAATAGTTGGTAGAAATACAATTCTGTTTATTTATTCACTCTCATGTTGTTCCAAACCTGCATGCTTTCATATTTTTTTTCCATGAAACGCTTAAGGAGAAGATTCTTTATGCAACTCTTTTCCATACAATGACAGTTCATAGTGACCACATCTTTGAATCTCCAAAAATAACCAAAAAAACACCATAAAAGAACCATAAAGAGTAATAATACTGGAGAAGTCCATACAACTATATATGCATCTGAAGCTATATGACAGCTTAGTGTGAGGAGCAGACAGAAATTTTAAGTGATTTCTTCTGATGTTTAGTAATAATAGTACGAATCAATCTTTCTTTAATTTCTGCTCTTTTTGTATGTCAACATTTATCTAATTTCCCTGATCAAAAAATCTGTAAACAAGCCTAAGGATGTTTGTTGGTCTTAGCTGGTCTTCCAGCCATGCCTGAATGGTCTGTTGGCTGGTTTTTAAGGGGGTCAGACCAGCTAAACACCAGCTTCGTCTTGTTTAAGATGAACTCCTGCCCAATGAGCAGCCTATGCTATAAAGTTTTTCCTCCATCGATCCATCATCTATGTATCTATCTATCTATCTATCTATCCATCCATCTATCTATCTATCTATCCACCCATCCATCCATCCATCCTGTTCTGTCTGTCCATCCATCTATATATCTATCTATATATCTAACCATTCATCCATCCGTCTATCTACTTTAGTTTAGTTTATTTATTTACTATTGACCAATGTGTTGTGCAATAATACAAGTAAATAATATAAAACCCCAAGAGAAAGACAAATAAATCTATCCATCCATCCATCCATCCATCCATCCTCTTCTGTCTGCCCGTCTCGTCCGTCCATCTGTAACCCGCACACACACACACAAGACGAGACAGTCACAATGTCGGAGGAAAAACTGTTTTAATAAAATAAAAGCAGGCAACAGTACAAAAACAGGGCAAATCCAGTGAAGAATGGTCAGGGAAAGCGTAGAGTCGAAAGCCGGGGAATCAAGGAGAGTAAAGGGGGCGAATCCAGGAGAGTAGTCGAGGGGAGCGAGGGTCAAAGTCGGGGTAAACAGGATGAACAAAACAAGTAGCAAGAGGGGACTAGAGGAATAGGGGGCTGGCAAGCTAAGAAGGTAACGAGTAGGGAGGTCAAAACTAGACGAGACTAGCGGGGGTCAAGACACGGGGAACTAAATACATACAATAACCAACACCCGTGAAACGGAAGTGCTGGGTATTTATAGGGGAAGGTGCAGGTGTGAACAATGAAGGTGACGAGACGAGTGCAGGTGAATCTAATGTGTGGGGATAGGAAGCGCGTGAGTGCAAGTGGTCATAATGTTCAGGCTGGTGCGCGTGAGAAGCGAGCATGAGTCAGAGGGGGGAGAGAGTTTACGAGCGAGAGCTCGTAATAGCAAAAGGAGCGTGAGTGCTCGAGGGAGGAAAAAGAGCGTACGCGCTCAAGGGGGCGGAGCGAGGGAGCGGGAAGCGAGCACGCTCGCGGAGTGTATGGGTGCGTGCTCGAGGAAGCGGAGATGGGGCAGAGGAAAGGGGTTCGTGACACCATCTATATATCTATCTATATATCTAACCATTCATACATCTGTCTGTCGCTCAATCCATCCATCCGTCTATCTAGTTTAGTTTATTTATTTACCATTGACCAATGTGTTGTGCAATAATACAAGTAAATAATATAAAACCCCAAGAGAAAGACAAATAAATTAATAAAAAAAATAATAATAAAAAAATGAAAATACAAAGGAAAATCCAATATTAACAGAAAAGAGAAAAACAAAAGTGTACAACAAGTTATCAAAACCCCTTTTACCCAAATGCTTGAGAGAAAAGGTGCACTTTCAGCCAACATTTAAAAATATTTAAAGTTGGAGCTAATCTTATGTGGAGCAGTAATTCCTTCCAATGCTTTAGGGCAGCTACTGCAAATGCCCAATCACCCCTTAGCTTCAGCCTAGACCTGGGAACAATCAGAACCATCTGGTCAGAACACCTAAGAGACCTTGAAGGCTAATGTATGTGCAGGAGTTCAAACAAATATAAGAATCTTAAAATTGATTCTGTGTCGGTCTGGCAGCCAACACCAAGAAGCTAAAATAGGCTAAATATGTTAAAAATAGTCCCTAAGGGCAGCATGCATCACGAAAACAAGATAGGGCCAAGGATGGACCCTTGTGGAACCCCGCTAGTAAGAGTGGCTGAAGAAGAAAAAAACTTGACCAATAATGACTGAGAAACTTCTGTTTGACAAAAAAAGACTTGAACCATTTAAGAGCAGTACCCTGAATACCCACCACCTCCTCAAGGCGGGACATAAGGATCCCATGATCTATAGTAAAATTGGCTGCACTAAGGTCAAAAAGCATAAGGATCACAGAGATCCTGAATCAATTAATAAAAAGATGTCATTAAGTACTTTTAACAAAGCTGATTCTGGACTATGGTGAGCTTCAAATCCCAACTGGAAAGTCTCAAAAACAGCATTTTGGTCCAAGATACTCCGCAATTGGCTAAGAGCGACTTTCTCTGGGATCTCCGGCAATTTAGAGATCGGTCTAAAGTTTGCTAATACCGTTTGATCATGTTTGCTTTTTAAGAAGAGGCTGCACTACTGCATGTTTAAGATACAGGTGCACTGATCCAGTTTCAAGGCTACTATTAATTAATGCCAGGAAATTAGGCTCAATGACACCAAAAACCTGTTTGAAAAGCCAAGATGGTATCACGTCATAGGGAGAATTATTAGGCTTCATTCGGCCTACAATTTCGGTCAGCAAAAGGATAGAAACCGGTTCAAATTGATTAAAAACAGCAGGACGTATAAAACAGCCCGATGGGTTATAAGTAAAATGCACAATATGTGATCTAATATCAACAATCTTATTTACAAAAAATTTAGAAAACGTTCACAGGTATCAAAAGACACATCAGTGCATGAAATCAATGTTGTCCAATGTGCACCGTATAACCATGTTTCTTTTCCTGCCATCGTTGTATTGTACTTGTACAATCTCTGTTGTCATGATAACAGAAACTGATGTGTGTACATACAATGCAAATGGCCAGGTAATAATGTTATGCTTGTTTTGCATGCTTAGGACAATGGTTGCAGGTGCCGTATCTGTGTTTTACAACTGTTGACAAAAAACGATGGTCTTCAAATCGTCAGGTTCACTAGAGCGCATTAGACAGCGGTAGAGAGGAATTTGTCGAGTGGCAGACATGTCTGTCCATTTTTATTGAGCAGAATTTGACAATGTGCAAAATCAATCGTGTGTCTCTTATACCAGCATGTCATTTTCTGTTCCCTAGCGAGCTGTTTCCAAACCATAGTTGCATCCCACAATCACCAGGGTGGAAATTATCCTGCAGCATTCTTATGAGAAAACGACCATTGGTATTTATTTTTAGATTGAGACACAAAATCACAATTCTCTGCTCTCTAAATACTGTTATTTTACAGCTATCTGGAATACTTCATTCTAATTGGCCAATCATGCCATTCGGCTATCACATATTTTTGTTTCACAATGCCATGACTAAACTGTGTAATTGATTGTTGTCCCCAGTAACCAATTTTCTTTATTGCTGTGCTAGTTACAGTAAATGCCTCTTGTATCACTCGGTGCTCTTTTTCTTACGTAATATTTGTTTTTTTTTACTCAAATCAATATTTTGTAATATACAATCAGCAGGTCATTATAGCAAAATAAACCACTTCGAGATGATACAAGACCCTGATAACCCATTTGGGGTTTAGTTTGCTATATTAATATTTACTTATTTTTTTCCCCTTTTTTTTCCTTTTTATGTAACTCATAAGTGCAAAGTCAATGTGCATGGCCATGAAATTTTGGTATTTTCGTGCAAGCGTGCGCTAAGTGTAGGCGCAAGTGGGTTTGGTGAAATAGCATACGCAAGGTGCTAATCGGGTCAATTGAGGTTCATCTCCGGCACGGTTCCGTCTATTATACAGTCCGTTCCTGTCAAGCTCAAGTGATATAAACAAGGACACTACATTCGTAAGAAGTTTGTAGTGTAAATGGACTGTTTGCAATGAATTGGAAGAATAAAAATATGGATTTACATAATTTTGTGCATCCTTGTTAAATGGGACAGGTTCCTGTTATGCGCATGGAGAATGTGGTACAGGATATGGATGTAGGTTCCATTACAGAGAATGTAAGTATCATTAATCATGTACTGACACAGAAATCGTGGCTATAATTAACAGTGATTGTATCGGCACTTCACTTCTACCGGTCGACAATGATTTTGAAAATGAAATTGATTTGTTGAAACACGAATAAATGAAACCAGCCCCTTTTGCAGAGACTTAAACATAACAATAAAAATAATAATAATAACTGAGAAAATAATCCATGATCTCTAGAAAATGTAACACAAATCTCATAATTTTTTGTATCAACAAACGGCTTCAACCATGATCATCAATGACATTATTTAATGCTCTGTAATTTGGGCATGAACTTTATTAACACCTGCTGGTGAAATCTCCACCAAATCTCCAAACTGCAAATGAAAAAAGCATCAAAGTAAACTTCGTAATTTAAAGAGGGCTTTGAACCACTCTAAAGTCATGAGTGCAACTTAAATGTATCTTTCTCTCATTTTCACAGTTTATCAGAGAATAAGGAACATTTAATAACTTGTATTGATAAATTTGGATAAGTGAAAAGCCATAGCCAGAAACAAGTTTTTGTGTGTACCAAGAGAAAACTGTATTCAACGGTATTTTTTTTTTGTAACTTTAACAACAATTCGCCGATGACACGACCGTGGTGGGTCTCATCAGCAAGAACGATGAGTCAGCATACAGAGAGGAGGTGCAGCGGCTGACGAACTGGTGTAGAGCCAACAACCTGTCCCTGAATGTCGACAAAACAAAAGAGATGGTTGTTGACTTTAGGAGAGCACAAGGTGAACACAATCCGCTGAACATCGACGGCTCCTCTGTGGAGATCGTCAAGAGCACCAAATTCCTTGGTGTTCACCTGGTGGAGAACCTCACCTGGTCCCTCAACACCAGCTCTATTACCAAGAAAGCCCAGCAGCGTCTCTACTTTCTTCGAAGGCTGAGGAAAGCACATCTCCCAACCCCCATCCTCACTACATTCTATAGAGGGACTATTGAGAGCATCCTGAGCAGCTGCATCACTGCCTGGTTTGGGACTTGCACCGTTTCGGACCGCAAAGCCCTGCAGAGGATAGTGAGGACAGCTGAGAAGATCATCGGGGTCTCTCTTCCCTCCATCAAAGACATTTACAAAAAACACTGTATCCGCAAAGCAACCAGCATTGTGGACGACCCCACACACCCCTCACACAAACTCTTTACCCTCCTCCCGTCTGGCAAGAGGTACCGAAGCATTCGGGCCCTCACGGCCAGACTGTGTAACAGCTTCTTCCCCCAAGCCATCAGACTCCTCAATACTCAGAGACTGGTTTGACACACACACACACACGTGTCCTGAGTTGCACTTTAATTACTGTCACTTTATAACTGTCTGCTACCTCAATAACTGCTATGTGCATAGAACACTATCTCATAGTATGTTATGTTATGTTTACGTTTTTAGAAACTGTTATCTTTTTGCACTACTGTGTACTGGTCGGCGCTGCACTGTGTCTATTGTCCTGTTCATTGTCAGATATTTGTTGTACTGTCCCGTACTTTGCACATGTTTGCACGTGCACTTTATATAGGTATATATAGGTATTTTATATAGGTATTTTATTTCGTTGTGTTGTCTCATGTGGTCCTGTGTTGGTCCTTTGTTGTTTTTATGTAGCACCATGGTCCTGGAGGAACGTTGTCTCGTTTCGCTGTGTACTGTACTAACTGTATATGGTTGAAACGACAATAAAAACCACTTGACTTGACTTGACTTGAATTGAATTGCAATTCACAATGTAATTTTTTTTTTTTTTTAGCGCTAAATTGATATTCTATTACATTATAAAGAATTTTTTAGCCTAAATAAATTAATGACACATTTATCAGTGGAGTTGGTAGGCCGGTTAATATATTCAAATATTAATCTTAATATTCAGTCATAAAATGTGATTCAATTATTTTAGAATGTTACATACACATGTGTCCAAAAGTTTGGAATAATGTTCAGATTTTGCTGTTTCGGAAGAAAATTTGTACTTTTATTCACCAAAGTGGCATTCAACTAATCACAAAGTATAGTCAGGACATTACTCATGTATAAAACAGCACCATCACTATTTGAAAAAAGTAATTTTTGATCAAATCTAGACAGCAGCATCACTCCAACACCTTATCCTTGAGTAATCATGCTAAGTTGCTAATTTGGTACTAGAAAATCTCTTCTCATTATATCAAACACAGTTGAAAGATATTTGGTTCGTTAAATTAAGCTTAACATTGTCTTTGAGTTGCCACTGTATGCAATAGACTGACATGTCTTAAGGTCAATATTAGGTCAAAAATGGCAAAAAAAGAAACAGCTTTCTCTAGAAACTCGTCAGTTAATCATTGTTTTGAGGAATGAAGGCTATACAATGCTGGAAATTTCCAAAAAAACTGCAGATTTCATACAAAGGTGTAACTACAGCCTTCAAAGACAAAGCACAACTGTCTCTAACAAGGACAGAAAGAGATGTGGAAGGTCAGATGTACAACTAAACAAGAGGATAAGTACATCAGGAGTCTCTAGTTTGAGAAATAGACGCCTCACATGTCCTCCGCTGACAGCTTCATTGAATTCTACCCGCTAAACACCAGTTTCATGTACAACAGTAAACAGAAGACTCAGGAGGACTTATGGGAAGAATTGCAAAGAAAAAGCCACTTTTGAAACAGAAAAACAAAAAGAAAAGGTTTGAGTGGGCAAAGAAACACAGACATTGGACAACAGATAATTGGAAAAGAGTGTTACGGATCTTCACCCCATTGAGCTTTTGTGGGATCAGATAGACTGTAAGATGTGTGAGAAGTGCCCGACAAGACAGTCACATCTATGGCAAGTGCTACAGGAAGTGTGGGGTGAAATGTCACCTGAGTATCTGGACAAACTGACCGCTAGAATAACAAGGATCTGCAAAGCTGTCATTGCTGCACACGGAGGATTTTTTGATGAGAACTCTTTGAAGTCAAATTGTAATAGTCATTTGTCACTATTAATATCCTGACTATACATTGTGAATTTAGGTAAAGAAATAAATGTGTGATGCATTTTATGAAATAGATAAATGTCAATAAAACCTGCATTAGATTTCCAGCAAAAGAAACAAACATTTTACAACATTAGAGACCCTTATTATGATTCACATACATACATTTCTATTATTAATCTCTATAAAGTTGAGCATCAATCTGAAACCCCATTTTTCCATAGTCATCATTATTTTTAAGTGAAATGCTGTGATCGATATTAACATTCGCCTCGTCTCGTCTCGACAAGGTTACATATCATATCCATATTGTCTGTATTTCCACATTATTCTCATGTTGAGAAGACAAACTCCTGGACATATTGGCTGAGGTTTCAGCATTGGACCGGACAGCTCCCATAACGAAGCATTTAAGTTACTTTATAACAAGCAATCTAAGTGCTGTTTTATGAGCGGTGTTAATTAAGATGGTCATAAAAATGTAAGTTGCAGCCTGTATATATATACTGTATATATATATATACACTCACCTAAAGGATTATTAGGAACAACATACTAATATGGTATTTGGGTTTGACCCCCTTTCGCCTTCAGAACTGCCTTAATTCTACGTGGCATTGATTCAATAAGGTGCTGAAAGCATTCTTTAGAAATGTTGGCCCATATTGATAGGATAGCATCTTGCAGTTGATGGAGATTTGTGGGATGCACATCCAGGGCACGAAGCTCCCATTCCACCACATCCCAAAGATGCTCAATTGGGTTGAGATCTGGTGACTGTGGGGGCCATTTTAGTGCAGTGAACTCATTGTCATGTTCAAGAAACCAATTTGAAATGATTCGAGCTTTGTGACATGGTGCATTATCCTGCTGGAAGTAGCCATCAGAGGATGGGTACATGGTGGCCATAAAGGGATGGACATGGTCAGAAACAATGCTCAGGTAGGCCGTGGCATTTAAACAATGCCCAATTGGTACTAAGGGGCTTAAAGTGTGCCAAGAAAACATCCCTCACACCATTACACCACCACCACCAGCCTGCACAGTGGTAACAAGGCATGATGGATCCATGTTCTCATTCTGTTTACGCCAAATTCTGACTCTACCATCTGAATGTCTCAACAGAAATCGAGACTCATCAGACCAGGCAACATTTTTCCAGTCTTCAACTGTCCAATTTTGGTGAGCTCTTGCAAATTGTAGCCTCTTTTTCCTATTTGAAGTGGAGATGAGTGGTACCCGGTGGGGTCTTCTGCTGTTGTTGCCCATCCGCCTCAAGGTTGTGCGTGTTGTGGCTTCACAAATGCTTTGCTGCATACCTCGGTTGTAACGAGTGGTTATTTCAGGCAAAGTTGCTCTTCTATCAGCTTGAATCAGTCGGCCCATTCTCCTCTGACCTCTAGCATCAACAAGGCATTTTCAGCCCACAGGACTGCTGCATACTGGATGTTTTTCCTTTTCACACCATTCTTTGTAAACCCTAGAAATGGTTGTGCGTGAAAATCCCAGTAACTGAGCAGATTGTGAAATACTCAGACCGGCCCGTCTGGCACCAACAACCATGCCACGCTCAAAATTGCTTAAATCACCTTTTTTTCCCATTCTGACATTCAGCTTGGAGTTCAGGAGATTGTCTTGACCAGGACCACACCCCTAAATGCATTGAAGCAACTGCCATGTGATTGGTTGATTAGATAATTGCATTAATGAGAAATTGAACAGGTGTTCCTAATAATCCTTTAGGTGAGTGTATATATATATATATATATAATTTATTTAAATTTTTTAAATACACATTCATTTATTCCCACTTATTCTATGTAAGGTCGCAAATACTGTACTGGAGCATATCCCAGGAAAAAACATATATATATTTTTTTTATCTAACATTATAAAAGATGAAAACTGAGCTTTGACCTTTACAAATGAAGATCGGCAGATGTGTCTCTGCTAGACATTAATATACTGATGGCCTAGATAAGGTTATTTGAATTTGTATTACATTTTTTATGTCTGTCAATTACATTTCTGATTTTAAACATCCTCGACTGTGTAGAAGTCCTTGGTTTTTTCGAAATTATTTACATCAGCACCTGACATTAATACACAGATATTGATGTAGTTCAGGAAACGCAAATAAATAAATAAATAAACAAGGCTCAGTTTTCACCATGGTACAACGTTAAATAAAAAAATATGCTCTAGCTAATCATATTAACGGAATAATTGCATCTTACACATTAACTGCATGAACTGTGGTCACCCTACTTTATTCTGCCGATGTCTGCATACACAGCAATCAGTGATTCAGGGCTGGTTCCAGACATTGAGAAGCCCTAGGAAATTTCTTCAGGAGGCACCCCAAATGTATTTATTCTTATTTTTTATACTTATTTTTATTATTTAATGTGGCATGACATACAACAAAGTGGTAGCTCATTCAAATAATCGTTTTAACATACATTTTTTTGGCAAGCTTTGGTAAATCTAATGAAAACTCAAGTCATTTTTCGACTATAGTTCTTCCACGGAGGTGCTCATTGCTGTAGCCTGGTAACTACTAAACAACATTTTGCTATCTGATAAAGTGATTAAAAACCTGTGCACCTTATGAGAGCTGCCAGCCAATCAGAATGTATTGTCTGACAGCTCTTGCAATTTATGCTGCAATTTACATCATTTCCTGCTGTCTGAGACTGACAATAACCCTTAGCACTGACCAAATAAAATTCACCTTCAAACATTCTTGACTTAATTGTTTAGCGTTTTACAAGTACAAAAACTTAAATAATCAATCCCACATCCATACCATAATTTTCATGTTCAGTCCAACTCACCAAAGAATATGCGTTTTCCTATTTCCTGCTTTATAGTAACACTGCAAGAATGAATACAACCATTTTAATAAATATTTTAATTAACATACATTATACTCATTGGAGGAAGGAAAAAGAGGAGGAGGAAGAGAGAAAGAGGGAATCTCTCATTGCACAGTCTTCCTCTAATCTCCTCTGTTACTCATATTTTAATTATTTCTTAATGCATATTTATAGGGGGCCTGGGTAGCTCAGCGAGAATTGAAGCTGACTACCACCCCTGAAGTCACAAGTTCAAATTGGCCCGGTTGCTAGGGAGGGTAGAGTCACATGGGGTAACCTCCTCGTGGTCGTGATTAGTGGTTCTCGCTCTCAATGGGGCGTGTGGTAAGTTGTGAATGGATCGAGGAGAGTAGCATGAACCTCCACTTGCTGTGAGTCTCCGCGGTGTCTTGCACAACGAGCCAGTGATAAGATGTGCGGACTGACTGTATCAAAAGTGGAGGCAACTGAGACTTGTCCTCCGCCACCTGGATTGAGGTGAGTAACCGTTCCACCACGAGGACCTACTAAGTAGTGGGAATTAGGCATTCCAAATTGGGAGAAAAGGGGATAGAAATGTTGAACTGTATTACATATAATATCACGTTGCATGCAAAGACTGCAGAGACTGCCTATTGATTTCACAGTGATTTTATCACTTTTTTATACTTATATATATATACATGTATATATAATTTACAATGGCTTTCCAGTGATCAAAATACAGTATATTAATACAATATATTACATATACCATTGTCTTTGATAAACTGTGAAAGATGCCAGAAAGATAGCACTTAATGGCGATTCAAGAGCGTTAATTTAAGAAAATTTTTACGAACTACTTAGAAAACGATGCTTTTGGGGAAACGTGCCTTAAGTACTACTTAAGTGCTGCTAACGTTCTACTTTGTGCTTTCTGAAACCCAGCCAAGGTTAATAATAATAATAATATAATATGGAAACAGATGAATACACTGTATCAAATAAAATCAGAGAGAGCAGAAATATATCAATGACTTTTCTCATCGTCTCCTCTCCCTTCTGACACCCAAGAGCGCTCTCGCCCGTACCACGCCTTGTGCAACACCTCATTTCCGTCACCGTTATCACCTCTAGGAGTGAAGAGCAGGCTTCTCGATTGGTAAATGTCCCTAAAGCCAAGGTTCCAGATGTCTCCTTGTTTGGTGCTCCGCAATAACAAGGTGAGTTATAATCAATAAATGTCATTGGCAGGACTATACGACCTCCACTGTGTTCATTGATCCTGGATGCTTTCATCTCGACCCACAAAGCAATTTGTTAAAACTAAACATTACAAATGCATATAAATGCACACCTGATCAATGGAGTATTGATTAAGTAAAAGAAATACACAATCGTTCAGCACAAATCTATTGCAAAACAAAATGTAATTATGTACGTAATTAGGATGAATTTATCTTTAAACAATTATCTTTTAAACATATGCACAAATATAATGATGTTACTATGGCAAGCAGCACTGGTCCACCCAATCACACCTGCCTGAATATACTAATAGTTTGCAAATAAAAATAAACTTAATTTTTTTGCACGCAAAATAGCTCACATTATAATAATCATATTCCTGTTAGAACATGTAGCTAGACAATTATTTTTTTTCAAATAATATAATTGATATGGTTTTTGGTGAATTGAAATGGGTTGTGTCACGCTTCTCACCGAATCGGTATGTTCCGCTTAGCAGATAATTGATCATGTTTTGTTGAAGTAGTTAACGTCCAACAGCCACATATGAGCAGTAACCAGCCGTTAAGATCTATTTCCTTCAGAGTGTGTGCTCACGACACAAAACGCTTTAAAAGACAAGGCTTAATCCAGCTTCTTGATAGCCAGCTTCTAATTTAGTAAAAGGATCTTGGTGCTTCGCCACTACATAACTCAATCAATGGTGAGTTCAATCTGAATATTTACAAGCCAGTGGCTAATAACAGTCACTATCTGTCTGGCTCTCTTTCTGTCTGTTTGGTTACCTAACCCTAACATATTTAGTCGCAAATTTTTACAAATTCCCAGTTCATCAAGATTTGAATAAACAAAACCAACTCCCTATCCTAACCTTAAACCTAAACCTAATCAATAGTTTCATTAAAAAAAAATTACCAGCTTTTTATAAGATTTTATTAGCTAAGAATTCAAAATAGCTATTTGGCCATTGGTTGACATTAACCAATTGTCTGTGAAGCAAATTATAACATTTGTTGAAAGATCACAAAGACATTTGATTAGATTATTATTATTATTATTATTATTATTATTATTTCAATAATGATTTCTGTCAACTTAAAGTCAACAGTTGACTTTAACCACACTTGTATATTCACTCATTTTGTCTTTTGGTTGGTCATTTTATGTCGGTCACCTCATCCGGTCACCTCATCCTGCCGGTTCTTGGCTAGAATAAGCTGCAATGTGGACCAGATTTTTATGGCAATAGAAATAGTCTGTCTACATCACCCAACAGCCATGTCAGAAGGCCAGTTTCTCTCTTTCTGTTGACAAGTTGTTGAAAGTGGACACTGAACTCACAAAAACGGAGGTCATTTACAAACTACAGACAGTAGAAAAGAGACAAGCTACTGCTGTAGAAACACTCCCTCTAGAGACAGCGATCATTCTGGTGGTGGGGTGCAGGATACAGACTTTGACCTCCCCACTTACGCATCTCTGACCACAGGTGGAGGGATTGATGGAGCAGAAGGTGGATTTTTCTAGTCATCAGCTTCCATGGCCAAACTCTGTGGGCACCAAACTGCAGAGTTCTGTCTGCCCGGGATGATTAGCACCTTGGCGTGCGCTCTGCTGATGGTTTCTTACTCAGGGAGCTTGGCAAAGTCAGTCTCGGTGGGATTCTTCAAAGTAAATCCCTTCCTGCTCACAGAAAAAATAACACACAAACAAACACACACTTCCTCTTTATGTTATGTCAGCCCACCCTGCCAGAAAACATTTAGACTGGAGATTTTGAAATAATTTAAAGTTTGTTTTTGAACTAATACATTTTGTCATCCTTTCTCGTAAATTCCACTTGTGTAAAACATGTGACTGCTTTTGTGGGTTTTTCATGCCTTCCTTCATTTCTACTTCCTCTCTTCCACTTCCTTCCTTCCTTATTTTCTTCCTTCCTTCCTCGCATCCTCCCTCCCTCCTTTTCTTCTTCCTTCCTTCCTTCCTTCCTTCATTCCTCCCTCCCTTATTTTCTTATTGCTTCCTTTCTACTTACTCTCCCCAACTTCTTGGGGAGATTCTTCCTCCTTCCTTCCTTCCTTTTAACCTCTTTTCCACTTCCTTCTTCCTCCCTCTCTCCCTCCCTTTCTTCCTTCCTTCCTTCATTCCTCCCTCCTTCCCACTTCCTCTCCATCACTTCCTTCCTACTTTCTTCATTCATTCTTTCTTTCTTTATTCCTCCTTTTCCTTTATTTTTTTCTCCTTCCCCCCTCCCTGCTTTCTTACCAATACTTACCTTCCACATTTCTCTCTCTACAACTTTCTTCCTTTACTTCACTCCTTCCTCCCCAACTTCCTTTTTCCTTCCTTCTTTCCATCATTCCTTCCCTCATTCTTTTCTTGCTTTCTCTCACTATCTCTCTCTCTCTTTCTCTCTCTCTTGCTGTGTGCATATGTGTAGTGAAGAGCATGTGAGCTTTTTGAGTTTGAAAAGTTTACGATTTTCCTAATCCTTACTTTTGTTAATGTAGATTAGTTTATATTGTGCAAGTTTAATTAAGTATTTTGGTGTGTCGCTGACTTGGTTAGCTTAAGGTGGTGAAAATCGGTGCAGATTCAGATGGGTTAAATAACTTAACATCCCGACATGTGTGCAAATGTCTACCGGATGAATCTGTAACAGTTGAGGACTGTTAAAATGTGATTGGTAGGGAAATAGGTGCTCGAAATATTGTGTATGCATCCAGAATGAATAAAGTTATTGTAGTTTTTCTCAGAGAAGTATCCATGGCTCAGCATTTAGGTGTATCTGGTTTATCTGTAAGAGATATATTTTTGCCAGTTTTACCACTGTCGAACCCCTCCATAAAAGTTACCCTTTCAAATGTACCTCCATTCATTTCTAATGAGTCACTTGAGCAGTTACTAGCTCACTATGGTAAATTGGTGGGGACGATTAAATTGATTCCTTTACGATTCAAAAATCCAGATCTAAAACTTTCATGATTTTGAATGCTGAATTTCAATCTTTAAATACATCAGCAAAAAGTACAGTACTGGGTGAAGATTATACAATCAGATTCAATGAAATGTTTTGCTTGTGGGAAATTTGGTCACACAAAACAATCATGTCAAATGAATGATGAGGTTAAAAGCAATGAGACTGAGCTTGGCCCCTCAGTGGAGGAAATGTGTCCGGTTCTGACAAACAATAACTCTGAAAAATAAAACAATAGTGATGAAACTGATCAGCAAGCTGAAGTGTCTCCTCTGTCTGAAGACAGAGAAAATGCTAGAGAGCTTGTAATTAATAATCATGTTGAGGACACGAAGCACACTCCCGCTGATATAGATATAAGAGTAAATGATAGTGCGGTTCGGGATGAAACAGAGATCGCTGTTGTGGTTTCTGATCAAATTAATCACTTGAAACACCCCGAAGAGCAATTTGAGCTTGCAGGGCCTAGAGAGTCAATAGTTGTACCCTGTGTCAGCCTGTCACAGAGTGACGCGGATACGTTGGCGGAGGGAGTTTCTCAGTCTTTGGACTCTGATAGTGATAGTTCGGATATGGCAGAACATCTTACAAATTCTCAAGGAAGTTCTACAGAAAATTTTTACAATGGCCATGAGAAAAGCTACATTGGAGGGGACTGATCAGCCTTAACACTAAAGGTTCAAAATACACTTGAGCGCTGTTAAAAAAAGATGAAATGCTTGTCTTCAGAAACATTCACAGAGTTATGATTGTCAGTTTGTTATTTGGTGTCATTAGGTGCCCTGCAGTTATCATTCTCTTTATGACATCCTTGATCGTTGGGTCATTTAACATCAATAGTTGGCGTGACATAGCTAAGAGAATTGCTCTGTTTGATTATTTACGTTTGAAAAAAGCAGAAGTAATTATGCTTCAAGAAACACACACAGATACACAGAATCAGGCACAGTGGGTTTGTGATTGGAAGGACAATGCTTTATTGAGTTACGAAACCAACCTCAGTGCTGGTGTTGCCATACTTATTTCTCCTTGGATCTGTAATAAACCAGTTTTATTTGAGTTAATACCTAGGTCATAATAGTTTTTCTTTTTAATGTGTATGCCCCAAATGTAGGGCAAGAGTGTGTGATATTCTTTAAAAAATACTTGATGATGCCTTGTCACAGTGTCCACAAGAAATTATTGTTGGTGGTGATTTTAATTGTACCTTAAATCCTGATTTGGTTAGAAATTATGATGAACCCCACATATATTCTGCAGTTATTTTTTGTATAAATTATTATGATTTTGTTGATTTGTGGAGGGATAGTTTTCCTGGGGTTAAGCAGTACACCTGGCTAAAAACTCATTTGAATAAATTGTCTGGAGCCAGACTTGATCGGTTTTATGTTGCAAAATGCAGGCAGGTTTTGTAACAGTTCTCTCACCTTACTTTTTATCAGACTATCACTACATTTCTGTTCCTGTCTCTGTCCTGTCTTCAAAACCATATAAATCACACTGGCATTTTAACAATAGATTACAGCAGGATCAATCTTTTATTAAATCTTTCAACTTTTTCTGTGATTCTTGGAGAGAGGAGAGATGTAGTTTCCCTTTATTAAGCCAGTGGTGGGATAAAGAAAAAAGGAAGTCCAAGCCTTTAACTTTTGCTGAGATTTCACAGGCTGTCCAGGAGTTAAGTCCCAGGAAATCACCTAGGCTAGACGGTCTTTCAGCTGAATTTTATTGGGTTTTCTGGAACGTGATTAGACAGGACCTGTTCCTCTCAGTTGAGGGCAGTTTTAACATTAATTCCAAAAAAAAGGAGACATTGGGTGCCTAAAGAACTGGAGACCTGTATCATTGATTTTTGTAGATACATTTTTTTTTATCAAAAGCAATAACTAACAGGCTTAAAAACCATATAGAAAACATAATCCATGAGGATCAGTCATTTTACGTTCCTAAACTGACTTTTTTTGATAATCTTTTCCTTGTGAGAGACATTATTACAGTTGCAAAGAGGCATAAACTGGACATTGGCTTTCTTATCTCGATTAAGAAAAAGCCTTTGACAGGGTTGACCATCATTATTTGTTCAAAACCTTGAAAGCTTTTGGTTTTGGTTCACATTTTTACTCTCTTGCCAAACTACTTTACAATGACATATATAGCATGCTAAGGATTAATGGATCCTTGACCAGGCCTTTTTCTGTGACCAGGGGGATAAGGCAAGATTGCTTTATGCCATATCTATTGAGCCTCTGCTGGTTTTGCTTGTGGTGTTGGTGTTCCGGGTTTTCCAAATGCGGTCCCAGTGAATTTGACATTTTATGAAGATTATGTGACAGTAGTAATTAAGAGCACTGATGAGCACTGAAAAAAACTCACGTCCTGTTTGGGCAGGTTTCAGAAACGATATCTGCCCACATTAACTGGGAAACATGTGCATCCTTGTTGCTGTGGGACTGGGAGGACGTAGGACCATCTTGACTACCACAGCAATGCAGATGGGCACAAGATGGTTTCAAAGTGCTTGGTGTCTACTTTGGGACAGCCCAGTACACAGAAAAGAACTGGGAGGGATTAGCTGATTGGGTGATTGGTTGAATCCAGAGGTGGCGATGGCTTCTCCCACAGCTTTCTTTCAGAGGGAGATGCTTAGTCATCAATAACCTGGCAGCTTCAATGCTGTGGCATAAGCATACTGTTATAGACCCTCCGACAGGGTGGAGGGCGGGGCCGGGTTGTGATTATACACACCCGGTCCCTTATCAGGCTAATTAAGCCTCAGAGAGGGATAAAGGCCGATTGCGGACAGTGGTGCGATGAGAGAGAGATCGTTTACGGACATGTCCGTCATGTGTGTGTGTTTGTCTTTTGTTTAAGTTAATCATTAAAATATTGTTTATATCGCCAGGCCGGTTCTCACCTCCTCCTTTACTTTGAACTGCTTTACACTGGTACCGAAACCCAGGAAGGAGGAGGGATACGCCGTAGTAGAGTTCGCGCCACTACCATCCACCCCAATGGTTTTTCTGAATGTCCAAGACTTGGGTTTTTCATATTCAAATACCCTTTTCATATTCGGCTGCCAATATAGAAGGTCATGGCAACAACAGTGCACACTTGCCAATTTCTTAATAGGTCAAGCCAAGCTAGCTATTCAAAAATCCCACCAGTGTAGAAATACAGGACAGGATGTTAATATGGTGACCCTGTTAAATCACTGGTGAACACTTGAGTGGTCATTGAATATACATACAATTGACACACAACATTTTTTAATTTTTTTTAATGGAAATGGGGTGTGGAAGAGGCACTGGTGACTGCGAGTGAGTGTGGAAGTCTAGTTTTAATTAATAATGTATACTGATTTGTTTTATTATAATTTTTTCTTTTCTTTTTTTCACATTGCTGTAAATGTTTTTGGAATATTTGTATTTTTCAGTGTGTTTTTACAATTGCATTTGAACCCTTAATAGTCTGAAATAAAGGGTTTAAAACGTCAGTCTCTCTCTCTCTCTCTCACACACACACACACACACACACACACACGCACACACACGCACACACGCACACACACACACACACACACACACACACACACACTCATGTTGTGTTTCCATGTTTTATGGGGACTTTCCATAGACATAATAGTTTTTATACTGTACAAACTTTATATTCTATCCCCTAAACCTAACCCTACCCCTAAACCTAACCCTCACAGAAAACTTTCTGCATTTTTACATTTTCAAAAAACATAATTTAGTATGATTTATAAGCTGTTTTCCTCATGGGGACCGACAAAATGTCCCCACAAGGTCAAAAATTTCGGGTTTTACTATCCTTATGGGGACATTTGGTCCCCACAAAGTGATAAATACACACACACACACACACACACACACACACACACACACACACACACACATACTCACACACTCACTCTTGCTCTCTCTCCATCTCTGGGGTATACACAGTATGACTTTTCCTTGCTGCTGTAGTTTGTACATTTTGGAGAAACGTAATCAAAGCCAGCCAGGCTATAACACACAAGCTCCCTGAACTCTTCCGAGTCTTAAGTAAGAGGGACACTTGTGGCCTATTTTTATAAATTACCCAGCACCAGTCTATTTGACACCACAATCAACGGTTATCACCACATACAGCACAACACATCAATCAGGGGGGAATTCATGCAGCACAACGATTTAAAACAAACAGGCCTGTGTCATCGCCGTGGTTACCACAATGTAATTCATGTTGTGGTGGACAAAGCCAGAGTACAACTCACCAGTGCCTGTGTTTTCACCACGCCTGTATAAATTGAAAGAGGGAAATCCCAGCCAATATAGTGTTTGTCTGGCTGGGCTCTCTATGATTTGGGCTGTGCAGACATAAATCAAATTGTGATGCTGAAGGGCTCGTCACAGATGGCTCGGCTCTTGTTGCCCAATTTATGGCCCGGTTTCAAAGTGAGGCATGTTGTGAAAGAGGAGAGGAACTGGATAATAAAGAGGCAAGAATAAAGAGACGCAAACAGATGCAAAATATTTTAATATTAAACTCTCACACACAAAAGACTCTGTAGTGCTGCAGAGAAGAACAAATTTACTGATGAGCTGTGTTCATCATCTAAACATCACATCTAGCTACAACAAATCGTGTGCCTTGCAATTCAGAAACATCATAATATAAATACACTGTGTAGCACATCATAAATTAATGTTTCATCAGAAATGTTTGCAAAGTTAGTTTTCTTGGTTGTCAGGAGCAAAATTGCTTCAATGTAACTCAACGACCCTTACATGTCAGTCACATGGCCTCTTCCTGTCTAAGTGGGCGGTTTCTTGGATAGAATAAACTGTCATTTTAACCTGGTCCAATAGAATCATGTTACCAAAGCTAATGTTTGCTAAATTATTCTTAAATGGCTCGTTGAACATACCGCAGATATTTTGTGGTGAAATGAACACTACAGGCACTAAAACAACAATTACTTTTATTCACATTCACACAAATCAAGAGTAAAACAGCTTTTAAAGTGGTACATTTGAACTTTTATAGCATTACATAACCAACAACATTTATGAGCTTGTTCTTGCGTGATGAAATTGCACCATAGCTAAACTAGCGTAGAGCGTAGCAATTGCAATGCAATGGACACGATACGATAGGAGTCCTAAGTGCAAGCGAGTCGACATGTGAGCCGAAAGTTTAATTGAAGCAACATAAAATGACGCTTTTGCATTATTCATCTCACTTACACTGAGGGTCTGGGGCTTCGAAGATGCTCCTGAATGTACTAGATTGCAGAGCAGGGCCATTAGGTGTTTCCTTGGAGTGCACAGGTTCACTACTAGAGCTGCGCTAGAGGGAGATATGGGCTGGGAGCCTTGTATGGTGAAACAAAAGGTGGAGTTAATAAGATTATGGAATCGTTTTATAAGATTACCTGAAGATAGACTTACTCGGAAAGTTTTTGATTGGGATAAAGCTCACAATTATCCTTGGTCAATGGAGGTCCTTGGAATACTCTCATCAGTAAAAGCACAGTATATATTTAAAAATACTTTACAATGTGATATATCTCAGGTCAGGCAGTTTTTGTTTAATTCTTACGAAGAGCAATGGCAATGGCAGGTGTTAAATAAGCCCAAATTGAGAAGTTATGTTCACTTTAAAAATGAATACTCCACAGAGCCTTATGTCAAATGCTGGTTAATTAGATTACAGAGGTCTTTGTGTGCCCAGCTGGGGTGTTGCCCTTGCAGATTGAGGTGGGGCGCTATAAAGGTGTCCCAGAAGAGGATAGATTATGTGTTTTGTGTGATTTAATGGTTGTTGAGGATGAATGGCATTTTTTGTTTTTTTTGTCCTTTATATCATGAGTTAAGAATGGGTATGTTTGAGAGAATTCAACATAATAAGCCTGATTTGTTTTGGATGACGGAGAGGGATATGTTGAATTGGCTCTTTGAAAATGAAATTTATAGGTTAGCTAGATATGTGGAAAAGGCATGGAAACTTAGGCAAAGGAATTTATATCCTGACCTAAACTGACGGTGTCTTGTCTTGTTTTGTTTGTTTTTATTGTGAAAATGATGGTGATGTATTTTTTATGATGGTCGTCTTCCTATGTGCTTTGTATGATGGTCATTTCTGTGTAATATGTTTGTTTTATGTCATTAGTGTCTTTTATGCCTAAGGGCAGGGCATGTAAGTGCAAGACACTTTAATAATAAATAAATAAATAAATAAAAAATAAAAAAATACACTTACATTAGGTGCTGTGAAAAGTCAGCATGTCATTACCATTTCAAGTTTTTATCAATACAGCGTCAATAGGAATCTCGCTTATCTTTGGGTAGGTGGGTGGCACCATCTGGAGGCCAACAAAGAGGGCTTTGCGTTGTGAATGTTGAAGTATGTCTTACATAGTACATTTCTTTTCAAAATAGCAAGCAAAAAAGTTTTGTTATTCATTGAATATTCCATTTGAAGTCATCTTAAAACTTCAGAGATATACCATTGGCTGCATTCTTTCTGTTTACCATGAAGTCCAAAAACCTTTAACTGTTTCACTCTCCAAGCAATCTTTAATGCGCCTTTCTCTCCAGAGAAATGAATTAATGTGTCTTGCTTCAGCACTGTCACAGTTTACTATCTAGAGAAGCTTGTGTAAATATTCCCACTGTCACATTAAGCTGTCTAATTGCATTTCTCAGCCACTCCAGAATGCTCACTGTATCTCCAATAGGACTGAAAAATGGCCAAATTCATTTATGACAATCTAAAGGCCGAATGTGCACTTGTCCTGGGGTAAAGCTAGGCATGATAAATGTACTGCATTTCTGCTGCATAGAGCATTTGCTGTCGGTGCTTGTTAAGGCAAACATGACTATTACTATTGCCACTAATTACTGTAAGGTATTTGAACACACCACTAACTCTTAAGTATTAAACTTCAGTGCTGCACAAGAAGAGTGGAAGATGATAAGGAGGTACAACTCCCTAATATATCAATAGATTTTTAAATTAAAGGTTCAACAAACACATATAGGTGTGGCTTTGAGTGACCACAAACACTTGGCCATACAGTCTACATTGAAGGAGACCCGAGCCATATCTAGAGACCAAAAAATAAATCAATCATAGACTTGTGGGAGGACCTTTTGACTTGGAAAGGTCTGGTTCATGCTACGGTTTTGAAAACACGCAAGTATACCCTCCAATGACCATCAATGACCCTCCAATCGTTAGGTAAGCAATTGAACACATCTCACTTCTGTTTTCTTCAACCACCCTACAGATTGATTGCTTGCATTGCACAGTGCCCTCCAAATATAATCAAACAGCAAGCGGCCAGCTGAGAAATAGAGCTGTGCTTTGGAGATGGAGTGCCTTCATGAGGTATGGTAAACAAAACATAAACAGGGCTGCTTGGACTGCAGGAGGTAAGCAGATTTTGTCAAAAAACTAGACTTCATTGTATTTCAATTATATCAATTAAGCAAGTTTTTTGTTAGCTCTTTCTCCCAAAAAAAAAAGATTATATATATATATATATTTTTTTTTTTTCATATAGAGAACAATGAAGATGGGGTGTCTTATCAAATGAAGCTACTTGGCTTTAAAGCTGAAGTATGTAACTTTTTGTGTTAAAATACTTTCTCCTATCCCAGCTTAATATGCTGACAACCATTGGTAAGCCATACATAGGTGGTGCTATGAAAATTGCCATGTTTGTAACAATGTTACTCAACCAATGGTGTGAGTTGGAGGCAGGACTATCTCTTTCCATGACAAAATGCAGACGAGGGGCGTATTCAGAAAGCTGTTTTGAAAAAAGTGTATTTTTGCAATTCTGTTTGGTGGCACTAGTATTGCAAGACATGTTTACCTTTACCCTTTGAAAAAAAGTCATTTTTGATCAAATCTAGACAGCAGCATCACTCCAACACCTTATCCTTGAGTAATCGTACTAAATTGATCATTTATTATGAGAAAATCTCTTCCCATTATATCAAACACAGTTGAAAGATATTTGGTTCGTTAAGTGAACCAAACATTGTGGTACGACACTTTGTTGCAGTGTGATTGCAGAAGGGTTTATGTGACAATGCAAAATGTGCTGGAATATAAAAATAACAGGATTGAAGTGAGAGCATAATGAATAAAGCATAACATAATGTCAATTTAGACATACGTTTACACTGGTGGCCAAAAGTTTGGAATAATGTACAGATTTTGCTCTTATGGAAAGAAATTGATACTTTTATTCACCAAAGTTTAATAATGTAAAAAATTACTATTACAATTTGAAACAAATTTCAGAACTTCTTACTTCGAAGTGTTCTCAAATCCTCAACGTGCAGCGATGACAGCTTTGCAGATCTTTGGCATTCTAGCGGTCGGTTTGTCCAGATACTCCGGTGACCTTTCACCCCACACTTCCTGTAGCACTTGCCATAGATGTGATTGTCTCATCGGGCACTTCTCACACATCTTACAGTCTAACTGATCCCACAAAAGCACAATGGGGTGAAGATCCATAACACTCTTTTCCAATTATCTGTTGTCCAATGTCTGTGTTTCTTTGCAAACTCGAAACTTTTCTTTCTGTTTCAAAAGTGTCTTTTTCTTTGTAATTCTTCCCATAAGTCCTCCTGAGTCTTCTCTTTACTGTTGTACATGAAACTGGTGTTTAGCGGGTAGAATTCAATGAAGCTGTCAGCGGAGGACATGTGAGGCGTCTATTTCTCAAACTAGAGACTCTGATGTACTTCTCCTCTTGTTTAGTTGTACATCTGGTCTTCCACATCTCTTTCTGTCCTTGTTAGAGACAGTTGTGCTTTGTCTTTGAAGACTGTAGTTACACCTTTGTATGAAATCTGCAGTCAAGCATCGTACAGCCTTCATTCCTCAAAACAATGATAGACTGATGAGTTTCTAGAGAAAGATGTTTCTTTTTTGTTGTTGCCATTTTTGACCTAATATTGACCTTAAGACATGCCAGTCTATTGCATACAGTGGCAACTCAAAAACAAAGACAATGTTAAGCTTCATTTTAAATTGCTTAAGCATCACTGTTTAATCAGCTGTTTCCCAAAATCGCATGTAAAGATGCTTGATAAGTTATATTTAATTTAAATATATTTTTAAACATTTGACAATTAAACTTTTACGTATTTCCACCAAACAGTACAGCTCATTGCATCACTCGTAGCATTGTAATCTGTCACAAAAACATGGAGGCATTCTGATATTGTTCCTCATATTTTCATATTGGTGGCTTGATATGAGAAATATATATATATATATATATATATATATATATATATATATATATATATATATATATTGGCAAGCAATTTGTCGTTATATACTCACCAAAGCCCATTTAAATCACATTTGGAGATGGCCAGTGTTAATATTGTACCCTAAGTGCAGGAAATGTTGCCTTCTGTGTTTCTACCATTCCCTCTTTTATTGACTTCCTGTGTGTGCCCCTTTCCCATTGAGATTCATTTTCAAATGTCACCTTGAAAACTCTAGTAATTATTCATGTCTGTTCCTTGCAAGTGCTGTTCCGATTGTTACTGTAACCTTTCTTTTGAGGTGGATGCGGATGATATTACACACAAGGTGCAGAGTGGTTTCCTACTCTGAAATTGTCCACATCACCACAATTAATTGTTTCTTTGGACAGTTTATATACACTGAGGGAAAAGGACAAGTGGCTATTGTTAGACTTGATGGATAACAAAAGGAAAATGGGTTTTGTGTCACACAAAACCTATGTCGTGCGTGAAGAATTACGATGTCATCTCACTTGAGGAACTGTTGCACATATGCTAGCACGTTTATTACAAAACACCATCAAAAAATTCATCAACCAACAAACAAATGTCTGAAACCTGCATAGAATATAAATGTATCAGATACACACAACACCAATGCATGAACTAGAGTTGACATTTTCTAAAGAAAGAGAGTTGTGTTTGCTCATGCAAAACCCAGCATCTCAATACTAATGTGTTCTGGGGGTTGCCAGGGCATTGCTTGGTGGATGCTACATTGTTCAGGGTGGTTGCTAGGTTATTGGTTGGTGGAAACAAGGGTGTAGCTGATGTTGCTAAGACATTGTTCTAGGTGGTTGCTAGGGTATTGTTGGTGGTTGCGGGAGCATTGCAGATGTTACTAGGGCATTAAAAAGTGGTTGCTAGGATGTTCATAGCGGTTGCTAGGGTATGGCTTGACAGTTACAAGGATGTTGCAGCAGTTGCTAGGGCATTGGTAAGTTTTTGCTAGGGTGTTCACTAGGGTATTAGTTTCCATTTGTAAGGGCAATGCAGATGTTGGTAGGGCATTGTTAGGTGGCTGCTATTATGTTTCAGGGTGGTGTCACGGCTCCAGTGAGTTTGTCGATTTGTTTTGTGTGTTTTGTCATTTTCTTTCCCTCATGTCTCGTAGGCACAGGAGGCATGCCATGGAAAACCTTTCCTCCTTTAAGTCACTCCTTTCTTAAGGTTGTCGTGTACTCAGTACCTTTGCTAGATTGTTGTTTGATGTTGAGTACTAACCTCACCCTATCTGCCTAGTTGGTCCTGTCTCGTGTATCTGTTGGTTGCCTGAGTGTCGGGTGTTTGGTTGACTTCCAGTAATGCTGCATGTCAGCTGGTCTTCTATATTCCTCAACCCAGTGACTGCTCATTATTACTGTTCTTAAATCCTTTGAACTGTTCCTCTGCTCTTGGTTCTGTTTGTCTCACTATTGTTCATTACAGGTGTTTGCTAGGATGTTGCCGATTTTGTGGTATTATAAGGTTGTTGTTATGGTTTTCATTGGCGGTTGCTAGGGTGTAGCAGATGTTGCTAGGGCATTGTTGGTTGGTTAATAAGGGGTCAGGGTGGTTGCTAGGGTATTTCAGATGCTGCTAGGGCATTGTTAGGTGTAAGCTGTTGTGTTCAATGTGGTTGATAGGGTGTTGCTGATGTTGCTTAGGCAATATTAGGTTGTTGCCAGGGTTTTCGTTGGTGGTTGTAAGGGTGTTGCTGATGTTTCTGGGGAAATTTTAGGTGGTTGCTAGGGTGTTCTAGGTGGTTGCTATGGTATGTTTTGGTGTTTGCAAAAGTGTTGCAAATTTTTCTAGGGCATTGGTAAGTGGTTGCTGGAGGTTCAAGGTGGTTGCTGTGGTATGAGTTGGCGGTTGCAAAGATGTTGCAGAAGTTGCTAGGGCATTGTTCAGTGGTTGCTAGGGTGTTAAGGGTGTTAGTCGGTGGTTGCAAGAGTTTTGCAGCTTTTGCTAGGTCATTGCTAAGTGGTTGCCTGTAAGTTCAAGGTAGTTGCTGTGGTATGAGTTGGTGGTTGCAAAGATGTTGCTTGGGCATTGTTTAGTGGTTGCTAGGGTTTTTAGGGTGTTAGTTGGCGGTTGAAAGGGTGATACAGATGTTGCTATGGTTTTCAAAGCAGTCACTAGGGTATTTGTTGGTGGTTGTCAGGGTTTTGCAGATGTTTAAGGCATTGTTTGGTGGTTGCTATAGTGTTTCAGGGTGGGTCCTAGCATGTTGCAGACATTGTTAAAGCATTATAAGGTTGTTGTTATGGTTTATGTTGGCAGTTGCAAGGGTGTTGTTAGTTGGTTAATATGGGATTCAGGGTGGTTGCTTGGGTGTTTCATATGCTGCTAGGGCAGTGTTAGTTGTAAGTTGTTGTTTTCAGGGTGGATGCTAAGGTGTTGCAGATGTTGCTAGGCCATTGTTAGGCAGTTGCTAGGGTTTTGCAGATTTTGCTAGGGCCTTGTTAGGTTGTTGCTAGAGTATTGTTTGGGGGTTTGGGAGGGTGTTGCAGATGTTACCAGGGCATTGTTAGGTGATTGCAAATGTGTGCACGGTGATTTCTAGGGTAATATTGGCTCCTGCAAAAGTGTTGCAGATGTTGCTTGAGCATTATTAGTTTGTTGCTAGGGTTTTCATTGGTGGCTGCAGATGTTGCTAGGTGATTGTTAGGTGGGTGCGAAGGTGTTCATGGTGGTTTTTAGGGTGTTTCAGATGTTGCTAGGGCAGTGTTAGGTGGTTGCTAAGGTGTCCAGGGTGGTTGCTATGGTGTTAAAAATGTTGCTAGGTCATTGTTAGGTAGTTTCTAGGGTGTTCAGGGTGGTTGCTAGCTTTTTACAGATGTTGCTAGGGCCTTGTTAGGTGGTTGCCAGGTTATTGTTTGGGGGTTGCAAGGGTGTTGCCGATGTTGCTAGGGCACTGTTAGGTGGATGCTAGGGTGTTGCAGATGTTGCTTTGTCATTGTTAAGTGGTTTCTAGGGTGTTCATGGTGGTTGCTAGGGTGTTGCAGATGTTGCTAGGACCTTGAAAGATGGTTGCTAGGGTATTGTTTGGCAGTTGTGACTGTGTTGCAGATGTTGCTAGGGCTTTGTTAGGTGGTTGCTAAGGTGTTCAGGGTAGTTGCTAGGGTTTTTCAGATGTTGCTAGTGTTAGGTGGATACTAGGATGTTCAGGGTTGTCTCTATTGTGTTACAGATGTTGCTAGGTCATTGTTAGTTTGTTGCTAAGGTGTTGCAAATGTGGCTAGGTCATTGTTAGGTGGTTGCTAGGGTTTTTCAGATATTGCTAGGGCCTTGTTAGGTTGTTGCTAGGGTTTACTTTAGGGGTTGCGAGGGTGTTGGAGATGTTACTAGGGCATTGTTAGGTGATTGCAAAGGTGTACACGGTGGTTGCTAGGGTATTATTGGCTGTTGCAAAGGTGTTGCAGATGTTGCTAAAGCATTATTAGTTTGTTGCTAGGGTTTTTATTGGCAGTTGCAAGGGTGTTGCAGATGTTTCTAGGGTAGTGTTAGGTGGTTGGTAAGGTGTACAGTGTGGTCGCTAGGGTGTTGCAAATGTAGCTAGGTCATTTTTAGGAGGTTGCTAGGGTGTTCAGGGTATTGCTAGGCCAGTGTTAGTGGGATGCTTGGGTGTTCTTGGTGGTTGTTTCTGCGATGCTAAGTGATTACTATTTTCATTTATGTTGCTAGGTTGTCGATTGTCAAATGCTCAGAATCTTCTGGGGTGTTCTGGGTGCTTTTTAAGGCATTACTAAACAGTTGCTTACTACCCAAACTCCTATTGAGGCCACTGCCAATTCTCTATGATGTTCTGGTCTCTAGATCCTACTTCAATGTAAATCTAGGTGTTTATGCAATTTTTTTTTTATCATTCGCTGGATGTAAATCATATGCCTAACTGCTTAGAAAAGTAATAGCACATTTTTCCTCAACAAGCCACATGTTATGAGGTATCATTCATGTCTGTAGCACAAACAGTGCTGGAGTAACACACAAGTTAGTTTTAGGGATTTGTTTAAATTCCTACCCATAACTATGAGCAATATAGTGATGCTTGCATTAGCAAACACCTAATAATATGGTACACTACTCAACTGCAATTTCTGCTAATTCCACATCTTTTTTTTTCACAAAAAGGTGAAACAGCTCATGGTCAGCATATGGTGATTTCACTGTAAGTCCATTAAGAACTACTCTGCTGATTAAATTTAATCAGGTCTCGGATGAGCCGGGGGAGCAGTGTCATTTCCCTCTCATTAATAATTCACTAAATTTATAGTAGTGCAGAAAAGACTAATCTGTGGCTTGAAACTGGGGGAGCATTCATTTAACCCTTCATAAACATTAGCAATATTACAATCAACTAATGCATATTGATTAAATGAAGAAGAGGATGTTGTTACTGCATGTTATTTAAAAACCTTGTCAATTGAAAACTGATAGGAAAAGAAGACAGAATCCATTTCTATTACAAGATTAAACAGATAAGAAAGAGTGGGCGGGCAACTACTTGAAACCCACTGTTTGTTCTCACAATTACATCATTGTTGATCTGTTTGGTGTGGCTCTAAACGATTACTCTCGCACCAGCACGCCCAATTAAATGACTGTGTGGTGTAGCGCATGTGTCTTTTAAGTGCTCCATTAGGAACAGGCTTACATGAGAGAGCCCTTCACTCTAAGTCTTTCAAAATGGCTAGCTGCTCTGGACTGATCCCACATAATGCTCAAGAATCTCATGGGAGATGAACAAATAAAAGCAAGGATTAAAGTAGGTCCCAAGAGTCATGTCACATCCCAATTGCCACATCCCACCAGGCTGGAAATCAAAGGGGCAATTCATTCGAACACAAACCCTCCCAAGGCCAGACAATGTCACCCAGAGCCATGTGTCTCCAGCCAGGCCGGCCACGGGACATTACCTGTGTTACCGGCTAATGGACAAAAGCAGCATTGCAAGGTATACCATTACAGGGGTACCAAACTGTTTTAACAAAACTAGAGTGTACTATAATTTAGCAAAACATTCAGCAATGTGCTGCTATTCAGCACAGTTTGGCTGAATAAAGAATATGTCACCCTAATCTAAGATATTTCCTTCTTCAAGTGTTGTTAGTGTAGCTAACAACCTTTTTAAAAGGGTGGCTTGACTGTACTTTAAATTATGAGTAGCTTCATTAGTTGTCTGAGGCTGTTGATTAGTTGCCTAAACTGCTGATTACGTAAACTACAGAGCTACCAGAGCTGTTATCGAGCCAACTCTCCACCTCAGATGGAACAGGGTATTTTCAAGCAGTGTCTGGAGTGGAAATGCACACTTAGCATAGTGTAGCTGACAGTGCAAGACAGACTATCCGCGCAGCCGCTGGCATTAGTTTGATAAGCCGGGGTCTGGTAGCTACGGTGGGTGGAATAATTTATTGCGAGTTCCACTCCATCCTCATTCTGGGACACCTTTCTGCAAATGCGCTGACAAGTCAATCCTTTAGCGATGTATTACTCAAGCGCTTTATCTTTAACCAGCAGCTCTCCTCTGAGTGAACAGCCATATTCAGCCATATTTTAAACTGCTCTGTCTCATCTAAAGATGCGGATGAATTGGAATGGATGGGATCGCTTCCATGCTGAGTGTTTGATGCATTAATGCCCTATTGATTCTTGTGTGTCCTTGATGTAAATATTCAGCACCAAACTTCACCGTGGTACAGTTTAATTGAGCGATCTTGTTGATAAGTCCATGCTATTGACATCTTCAAATAAAATGGCTGAACCGAATGGTTGTCCACAGTATCGGAGGGATATGATATTCAGCACACTTTAAATAGCGTTTTCAGTTTAAATGCCAACTGTATGTTCACAGTGGCTAAATGAGAGGAAGCTCTTCTCTGGAATGGATTGACAAACCATTCGCTATTGATCAGTTTTAACCTTGCATTAGTTAATCAAATTATGATAACTAATGGAGATTAAATGTTCATAAAGTAATAGTCACCAAAATTGAAAAATGTTGTTATCTTTTAATTACCGTCATGTTGTCCTAAACCTCTATGACTTTCTTTTCTTTCTTTTTAGTGGAATGAAAAAGTTGTTGGGCAGTCACAGTTCACTTTTATTGTATGGAAAAAAACCATGCAATGAAAGTGAATGGTGACTGTGACTAACAAGGAATAGTGACCAAAAATGAATATATATATATATATATATATATATATATATATATATATATATATATATACTATACACTCACCTAAAGGATTATTAGGAACACCTGTTCAATTTCTCATTAAAGCAATTATCTAATCAACCAATCACATGGCAGTTGCTTCAATGCATTTAGGGGTGTGGTCCTGGTCAAGACAATCTCCTGAACTCCAAACTGAATGTCAGAATGGGAAAGAAAGGTGATTTCAGCAATTTTGAGCGCGGCATGGTTGTTGGTGCCAGACGGGCCGGTCTGAGTATTTCACAATCTGCTCAGTTACTGGGATTTTCACGCACAACCATTTCTAGGGTTTACAAAGAATGGTGTGAAAAAGGAAAAACATCCAGTATGCGGCAGTCCTGTGGGCGAAAATGCCTTGTTGAAGCTAGAGGTCAGAGGAGAATGGGCCGACTGATTCAAGCTGATAGAAGAGCAACTTTGCCTGAAATAACCACTCGTTACAACCGAGGTATGCAGCAAAGCATTTGTGAAGCCACAACACGCACAACCTTGAGGCGGATGGGCTACAACAGCAGAAGACCCCACCGGGTACCACTCATCTCCACTTCAAATAGGAAAAAGAGGCTACAATTTGCAAGAGCTAACCAAAATTGGACAGTTGAAGACTGGAAAAATGTTGCCTGGTCTGATGAGTCTCGATTTCTGTTGAGACATTCAGATGGTAGAGTCAGAATTTGGCGTAAACAGAATGAGAACATGGATCCATCATGCCTTGTTACCACTGTGCAGGCTGGTGGTGGTGGTGTAATGGTGTGGGGGATGTTTTCTTGGCACACTTTAGGCCCCTTAGTGCCAATTGGGCATCGTTTAAATGCCACGGCCTACCTGAGCATTGTTTCTGACCATGTCCATCCCTTTTTGGCCACCATGTACCCATCCTCTGATGGCTACTTCCAGCAGGATAATGCACCATGTCACACAGCTCGAATCATTTCAAATTGGTTTCTTGAACATGACAATGAGTTCACTGTACTAAAATGGCCCCCACAGTCAACAGATCTGAACCCAATAGAGCATCTTTGGGATGTGGTGGAACGGGAGCTTCGTGCCCTGGATGTGCATCCCACAAATCTCCATCAACTGCAAGATGCTATACTATCAATATGGGCCAACATTTCTAAAGAATGCTTTCAGCACCTTGTTGAATCAATGCCATGTAGAATTAAGGCAGTTCTGAAGGCGAAAGGGGGTCAAACACAGTATTAGTATGGTGTTCCTAATAATCCTTTAGGTGAGTGTATATATATTGTGAATATATTCTATATAACTGAACATAAGCCAAACATTGGCTTCTTCTTCTTTGTCCATCGTAATCGATCGGCTTAGTCATCCAGGGGTTGATGGAGTAAGGCAAGTCTGTGAGTGCGCAGATGGCTGATGAAGCCAATCTGCGCACGGAAAGTTCTCTGGCAGTAAGGACAGGAAATGTCGGCTGGCCAATGGGGGTTGCTAGCTCTAGCTTTCCTGGCCTGCCGACGTTTCTCTGCTGCAGTGATCCTGTTGGCTTCACAGAGCCGCTGTGGACTGCGGAGTGCCACTTGGTTCTGTCCTGGGCTGTCTCCTCCCAGCTGTTTGGGTCGATGCTGAATGCAGTCAGGGAGGATTCAGCGAATCCTTGAAGCGCTTCTTTTGACCTCCCTGGAATCGTCAGCCCCGCAGTAACTCTCTGTTGAAGAGACGCTTTGGCAGCATGTAGTCTGGCATGCGAACGATATGGTCTGCCCATCTCAACTGGGTCTGCATCAAGATGATGTGGATGCTAGGCAGGCCTGCACGTGCAAGAACCTATGTGTCAGGGATCTTGTTTTTCCACCTGATGTCCAAGAGTCTTCTGAGGCTGGTGGTGTGGAAGTGGTTGAGCTTTTTGGCATGGCGCTGGTAGACTGGTCTCACAGGTGTATAGCAGCATTGCCCGGGACACCTTCAGCTTTGTCTGAAAACTGATGCCCCTTCTGTTCCATACGTTACCACTCAGTCTCCCGAAGGTTGTACTGGCCTTTGCTATCCTCACACTGATTTCATCATCAATGACGACACTACGGGACAAAGTGCTGCCAAGATAGGTGAACTTGTCCACTGCCTTCAGTCTTTGGTGCTGGGTTCCATGCACTGCATTGCAGGGGCTGGCTGGTGCATCATTTCGGTCTTTGTTGTATTGATGGTAAGACAGAATTAGTGCAGGCTTCAGAGAACTTGTCCATGTTGAATATCAGCTTCTGAGGCAGCGTTGAGGCCACAGTCATCATCAAAGAGGAAGTCTCTGATGATGTCTGTCATAGTCTTGGTTTTTATTTGCAGCCTCCTCAGGTTGAACACTTTCCCATCTGTGTGGTACTTGAAGCCATCCCTGAATGCATCAGTCAGCATGGTGGAAAACATGTGTCTTGCTTGATGCCGTTTGTGAGAGGGAATGACTCAGATGTCTCACTATTGTCCTGAACTCTGGCTTGCATACCATTGTGGAATTGTCACACTATGGAAGTGAACTTTGCAGGACACCAATGCTTCGCCATTATCTTCCAGAGTCCATCATTGCTGACAGTGTCACAGGCATTGCCTAGGTCCACGTAGATGGAGAACAGGTTGGTGTTCTGTTCCTGGATTTTTCCTGCAGCTGTCTGGCAGCAAACACCATATCAATAGTACCACGCTCTTTGCAGAATCCACACTGATTCTCTGGGAGCAGTTCATGGTCCAAGTGTTTTGTGAGGCGGTTGAGAAGCAGTCTGGCGAGGATCTTGCCTGCGATGGACAGTAGGGAGATGCCCCGATAGTTATCACAGACATTTCGGTTGCCTTTGCGCTTGTACAGGTGGATGATGGAAGTCAGTCAATCATTGGCTTACAGTTCACAGCAAGATTTATTTTAATGGCAGGTTTAAAGTGTGTCAATGTACATCTGCTCTTGGAGCATCTCACTCTGGTTGTGTTGCATCATAAATGTACCCTTATTAGGTCGCTGTGTCAAGTTAAACGTAGTTTGAAACGTAGAAAAACACATCTTGAGATCTCCACGTACCGATTTGCACTCCATTAGGCATTTGAATGGAAGAACACATCCTTATTTTGTGCTTTCTGCTGTCGGTAAGTGTGGTTTGTACTCTATAAGCTGGACATTGCGTAGATAGCTGGAGTTTCACTTACTGCCCCCTGGATAAAAAAGATGGTACTTCAAGCTTGAATTGGTCTGATTGTTGGAATATTCTTTTACATTCCAGAACATGATTGATTGCATTGATTTTTTTTTATATAATTAATTGCACTGAATTAATGCGTTAAATTGACAGTCCTAAAATAAATATATCAATCTTTTTTATTTCCAAAAATCTACACTGATTATTATTATGATATATATTTTTTTGTGGTCAAATGGTCAAGGACAGCAGAAAAGAGTTATAGTAAGTTATAAAACATTCTTTTGTAACATTTGTAAAAAACATTTGTAGGCAATTCTAGCCTGTAGATATTAAAGCTCTAACTCTTAAGCGAAAGAACATCTTTCCTATGGGTGGTGATCTTTGAGCATGTCCTAAAACACAAATCTTTGCAAGTAAATGATTAATGTTTACTGGCAGATGCCTCTTGTTCTAGTTTATTTTGGAAAGAGTTATTGACACAGTCCCAGCATATTTTTGTATTTTCCTTTGGAATAATTGCTCCTATTATTCCTCATATCTTTGATTAAAACATCAGGTCTAAAAATCCACTTACACAGTACACTGAAACCGCTTTCTATGTTGTGTTGGCAAATTGTGTTGCCTCTACTGAGCATATAGGCCTATAATGGCCTCGGACTGAATCCTCCACCACAAGAACACTTGACAACTCTAGAGGATATGCATTAAAATGCTTCTTTTAGAAATCTTCCTTATTGGACACCAAACAGATGTAATAGCGTGAGGTGAGTTCAGCAGAAATGAGAATATTGAGAAAGAAATTATGTTGGGCTGGCTAACCCTCTAAAGGCATGTTGCTTTTTGTGAGATACACCTCTGATAATTACGTGCAGAGAGCTCGACACATTGCTTTAAATTAAGGGTAGAAAACGTATAAAGCATGGCCCACATGCTCAGAATGGTATAGCGGTAAGCCTTAATGAAAGCCGCGGATCAATGCGAGCATCATATCACTGTGATATCATTACAAATAACTGCAACAGTGCGTCATCTCTCATTGTGAAGGCCTGGCGGTCTTCTGAGCAGTTATGTGGTAAAATACAGTATGCAAAGTGCCATGGCTGACGTCCCAGTGGTGTTGGAGGAGGCTGGGAATTAGTATTGGGAATTCTGATTGATTCCAGTGACAAAAATCTTTTGATTTAGTTCACCAAAATGATTTGTTCAGTGACTTTTTACACATAGTATTCCCTCACAACCTATTATCTAACCTTAAATCCACTTTAGTGAAAGTCCACAGAGGAAATGTGCTTTAGTGTCCTAAAAATAATATCACACTATATATTTTTTTTTATTGTTCTTAAAGTAGGCTTCAAGAAAGAAAGAAAGAAAGAAAGAAAGAATGAAAACTTTAACAGGACTTCATAAACAGCGATAATAATGCAAATGAAAAACAAACAGATTTGACAGATCTGAAAAATTTATCTTGTTTGTGATTTACAGTTTATAGACTATAAATCCAACAGCTGTGTGTGATTACCGTGAACAGCAGAGGGTATGATAACTGAATTACAATGAGAGATCTTCAGATGTGAGTGCTGGAGATCTATGAGTGTGTGTATTTTGTCATGCTTCCTAAATCTGTACATGCACTTCTAAACTGCAGACTGTATCTGCAATGGAAAGCAAAAGAAACTAAGTGAAGCTACATGTGTGGTGGTGGTGTAGTGGTCTAAACCACATAACTGGTAAACTGGTAATCAGAATGTTGCTGGTTTGATCCCCACAGCCACCACCATTGTGTCCTTGAGCAAGGCACTTAACTCCAGGTTGCTCCGTGGGGATTGTCCCTGTAATAAGTGCACTGTAAGTCGCTTTGGATAAAAAAAAGCATCTGCCAAATGCATATAAGCTTCTGCCAAATGCATATAAGTCTCAGCATTGAAAGTACAGCTAATCTTTGTAATATTAGCTACATGGCATGTAAAAATGCAAACTGTGGTCATCAGCCTCACATGTCTTTCAGAAAACCCCTTTAGTCTAAGAGGCCAGTTCTTGGCCAAAATATGATAAAACGATTTTATGATTTTATGCAGATAGGCAAAACTCTACACCACCTCACAATATGCCTGTTCAGAGGTTTGGCTCCCTAATGAAGTTGCAAACTTCCCTAAAGATTAGAAATAAATGTTAGTTTTCCCAGAAATAGTGTATAATGACCCATTCCTGCCAATGGATTTTTGGTTGAGCTAGTTTTCTTTAGATTTTAGAAACAAATTCTTGGTAACTAAGCTATTCCCAAATGTTTTACAAACACCAAGACACCTTTAACCACTGAAGGGGTTTAATTTTTCAGACTGCAGAGTAAAATAAGTTTTCTTTCACACATTCACAGCAAGCAGAACATTTTATTTGACCTTCGGACTGAACGTGCCAAGTTTGGTGTTAAAGTTCACACAAATGCTTCGTCTTTTTGGTGGTCATGGTCCAATGACCTGGAGTCAGAAAGCAACTCATTGACTGAATATGTCTCATCATTACTTTGTTGTTTGAAGATTGGAGATTGAAGCGAGCCGCAGTCAAGCTTGAAATGCGGTTTTCTGGATTTTGATGGACACATCGAAAGGGGTTTGAAAAAGCAGTGAACATCAAGAATCCAAGTTTCAAGCTGTTTGTAAAAGTATTTTATAACTTCAGCTATAAAATCTGTAACAAGTCAGATTGTTTGAATAGTTTTGAGTGCTGTAAGTGAAGCTTAAAATTGTCTGAATGGGCCAAAAACTCAATCTCTTTAAGTAAAATTGGGTTTGTAAACACTGAAACACTGGAAACATGTTTGGTTTAAGGTTGTTAAATTGCTTGTCCAATGAGGCTTGATGGATATAAATGTAAATATGTACTTAGTATATTTGAAGGCAGAGAAATGTGCGTATTTAATAAAGCAATTTATGTCAACAGCATATGTCAGGGCCATTCTGAAGAGATATTTATAAGTTAAATGCAATTAGTTAACTCAATAAAAGTCACAATAGAAAATCATCACTGCAAAAAACGATTTAGCAATTTAACCAAACTTATACGGCATAGTAGGTAAAAAGATGTACACACAATGGAAATGTTGTGCTTTTAACCTTTATAGCCTTGGGGAGGAAACGGTGTAAATGTCTGAAACCTTCAAATCTGTTTTGATTAACACAATGCATTAATTTATTTCATGAATGTCAGGTCCAAACCTCTTCTGTCTCGCAACAAGTGTTTCCAAGAAACAGGGCAGTAAAAATGGTCAGCACTTCTCAATCTCTTTCTGTAATGTGTATTTTTCTCTAAACAAAAAGACCTGCAGGGAAGTAAGTATGAGTCATTTATATATTTTCCTACAAAGTGTTTTTCAAAAAGACTGAAATCTTTGAGAGAAAAATGACTGACCATACTGCCAGTTAAAGGAGGGCTGCTACTGAAAGACACTCTCTAGGGGTAAATATATCCAGCTGTCAGCATTTACCTCTCTCTCTCCTCTCCTTTCATGGTGTTTGAACACAAGTGTGTTGTCACAAAGGTTTCTACATTTGAGTTTTCCTCTGCTGCAAAAATGATAGACTACAGACAAATAGACCTACTTTGACGTTTTTCTCTATTCCGGAATTAATCAAATGGAGTCTTCATTTATAGAATCCCTTCTGAACTTAACGCAAATTATTATGTTGTCTTGACAAAGCCAACAAACATACAAACTTTAAGTTTAAAAACAAGTAAAAACTTAACCAAGACCAACATTTCTAACACTAACTCCTTCTAGAGCTTTCAAGCTACATCCACCAACTTTGGCACATACATTCAGACTGTTCTGGAATAGTGTGCTTTGTCTTTTCTAACTAATCAGAATTATGGATTTCGCACAGCCGGCGATCAAAAATCTGAAAAATTCCATAGACTTGCATTGATGGAATGTTCAAACATGCCTAATTGAACCTAAATAGATCAAGTGTGTCAAGACAAACTTTGATGTTGGCATGACAAAGCATTGTCTAAAAGTTTGAACATGAATGGTTATAAAGACGTTAGACTAAGACATACCACCAGCTAGCTGGCTAGATAGATAGTCAGACAGAATTTAACGTGGATAGTCAAATAAACCGTTAGATAGATAGACAGAGAGAGGATGAGTGCACCATAACTCTATATGATATTAAATATGTGTATACAAATATGATACATAACATTTAATGGCTCCTGTTTCACTCTCTGTTCATGCTGACAAGCCAAACAACCTATGGTATGTAAGTTTCACATGTTTATGGCACCATCTAGTGGTTTTTGTAAAAAAAAAAAAAGAAGTGGTTTCAATGTTTATATCGATCTATTTAAAATGGTGGCGGACTTGTGCAAAAAGTGACTCTTATGATGGGATCAAGTGTGCCGCACAAGCCCTCAAAAGTGAAGCCAAAACGTCTCGATCGCCCCCCGGTGACTGGTCCTAGTATAGGTCATAAACCCCGCCTCCCCATGTTATTCAACGGGACGTGAGACCAACTAAACAATTAAATTACACTTCACATATCTTTTTTCCAAAGATAGTTTCTGTCATTTACTGTCGTTTCTATCACGTTGATGTCATTTCAAGTGTTTGTTTTCAAAATAAGTTTGTTTTTAGTTATTTGATGCTATAAAAACGGTGCTGTGACATCATGATTGACAGCTGTGATTGACAGGTTCTCTGAGCAAAGTAGTCACTGAAGCACCAACTGACTTTTTTTCGGGATCTTCGGAGGACTGAGGAGATTGGAGCTTTAAATTTAATATCTAAATTTCTATAATTAATTATTTCACACCGTCATAAGTCAAAAGTCAAAAGTGCAGGGGCGTGTGCTTGCGATTGAGTCAGCGAGAGTGAGGGCGGGGCCTTGATTTCACGGATTTACTTCCTGCTCACTACTGCGCAGGTCTGGTCCCAAAATCGCAACTGCGCAGACTCAAGTGCCAAGATGTCAGCGCCATATCGGGACACTGGCGGCTTCAGTTCTCACCAATGGAAAAGAGCGAAGGGGCGTCGTCCATCTTTTTTACAGTCTGTGGATGGGATAAATGTCAGCTTATTTTAATAAAGTAAAAGTGACAGTAATTATTATATTGTTACTGATATTTAAAAATATTTGCTGAATATAAGCAACTTGTGCTTGGTTAAAATTGTGTATATTATTTTATTAATAAAGCCTGTTGAAATCAATGTATCAAATATGAAACAACAGGCTTTTGAGGTGTATCTCTCAATCACCATTACATGCCCACCACAAAAACAATCACAGATCTTTAAATATTCTGACATGTACTTTTTACAAGATATATTTGAAGTGTGAACTAATATTTCTGTGTATTTTCATATATGCAGCCATTGTAAAGATCTTATTATTTATTATGATGTCATCTTACCATCAGTTCCCGAGACCCAACGAAAAAAGTTTCAATTTAAATGTCAATATAGTGTTTGATGCATAAAATACACATGATGCAAATTATTTATTTAAAGAAAATATTTTATTCATGTTGTATTTGATTTTCTGAAGTGAACTTAGATGCATTTCAATCCATATTTATTGACCAAGGAGAGAAAGCTGATATTGTCCAAACTCTCAAACATTTGGTATCTCTGAAAAGCCCAGAGACTCCTCTGATAATACCCCAAGATTTACCCCTGTATCATGTATGGGCTAAGAAAAACTTCAATAACAAATGTCCTACACATGAATGAATTGCTGGGCCTCAGGAGGATAATGACGTTTAAAGACTCATGTATCAAATATGACAAAAAATATATATATAAAAAAAAATAAGAAAATGTGCAAAACATTTTATAGTTTGTCTTATGGTACTAAAAACAGTTTAATGTCAAAAATTTGAAATGTCTGACAATTATTTCATATTTCAGGCTTTACAGAGTTAAAGCAGATTAAACGCCTTTTGTGGGTTTGTTTACATTTAAATTTTTTGATCACAGTTGGAGTTTGCATTTGGTTGAAACACCAACAGTCTTCAGGAAGAGGACCTTGAGCTCAGCTGAATCAAGCAGCTCGAAGGGGGTCTCTGAAGGCCCGAGAGGACCACTGAGAGATCCCAGGAGGGGAATAGGCTAGGCCGGGGAGGGTTCAGTCTCCGGGCGCCTTTCAGGAACCAGATAATCAAGTCGTGCTTACCTAGGGACTTGCCATCTACTGCGATAACAGCTACATACACCATCAAGGTGGAGGGGGACAGCCTCCCCTTCAGGAATGAAAGCACTGACCGAACTGCGCACCTCTGCGGGTCTTTGGCACGGGAAGAACACCAATTCGCAAACAAGCGCCACTTTAGGGCGTAAAGTTGCCTGGTGGAGGGAGCTCTGGCTTGGTTGATCGTATCTACGACTGCAGGTGAAAGATCCACTAGATCTTCCGCATCCTGTCTAGGGGCCAGACTTGGAGGTTCCAGAGGTCTGGGCGCGGGTGCTTGCAAAGAAGGTCCTTCCTCAGGGGAATTTTCCAGGTAGGTGCTGTCGCGAGGAGCGTAAGATTCGAGAACCAGTAAGGGGCCACCATGATGACCTGTTCCTCGTCCTCCCTGATCTTGCACAGCACCGGTGCAAGAAGGCTCACTGGGGTAAACGGTTACTTGCGCAGCCCCCGGGGCCTGCTGTTTGCCAGCGCGTCTGTCCTGAGAGGAGCTCCTGTCAGGGAGTACCAGAGCGGGCAGTGGGAGTTGTCTTGGGAGGTAAAGACATCTATTTGTGCCTTGCCGAAGAAACTCTCGTTTTTCCCGATATGCTTTTTTTATTTTTTATTTGAGTGTTATATCGCAAAATGGCATGCTGCTTAACACAATGACCACATTCATGGACTGTAGGCTCAGTTTAAGTTAAAACATCCAATATTTAATGTGCATAATCAAATTAAGAATCAATGGGCTCATCCAAAAACTGGAAAATGTTGCTTTAAGAGGCTTTATATCGGAGTTAGAATGAAAATAAGTTGTGTTTCGTACTGTCCTGAGACCAGTGCAGATAGACAGCATACTGGAGGTGAAGTCATTCACTTAATAGGGAGCAAGGGAGCATCCTATAGTTTTATATGCAGCTAAATGCATTCACTCCTAAAATCTGACCAAAAGTTCAGTTTCAGCTGAAGATAATGTTTGGATCACTCAATATGTTTGACACACATGTGACAATGATCATCAGTACATAGATTCACAATTTATAATGTATCATTTTATTTTAATTTGGCAGTGATTGGACGATGTTGGACATTACTTTGAAAAAAATCGGACTTTCTTTCGCTTGGTATTATTAAAATTTCACAACTCATTTTCACGGTCCACATATGTGGACATCAATTTTTAGGAAAACTATTTGGTCATTTGGAAAAAAAAATTTTCTTTTGCATGTTTCTTATGGGCTACAAGTTACAAATCAAAAATAGCAAATGGACACAGCTGTCACGTGGGGGTCGCAGGAGGTTTAGTCTCGCTCCATCTTTATAACGCTATATCTGACTATCTACACTAATTCAGTCTGACTATCTTTATCTATTAAGTCTTTATAACCATCAATGTTAAAACTTTTAAAAGTTGTTAAAACTTCCAGACGAGGTTCGTCGAGCCAACTTCAACATTTGTCTTGACAAATTTGACCCATCAACAGTAGTTATAAGTGTCATAGACGGCAAAAACCCAATTAATGGTGCTCGCTACCCTTTCAAGTATTGAACTTTTGGCTCATAACTCATGCTTTGTTGAGAGTTGTGCTATTACGTTTCAAGGTGATTGGACTGACAAACTTACAATAATTAGTTGACAATAAAACTAATTAAAAGTCATTTGAATTAAAAAAAAATGACTTTTGTATAATGTTGCAAGTTACGTATTGAAAGACGGCAGTTTTTAAGTTCAGTTGAGGTAAGGTAATAATTATAGCGTTGTCAAAACATTGAGGAAGCCAGACTAAGTAGAGGTTTCTGTGCAGGAATTACTCGTATGTTTTGGACGCAGTGATTTATACACTACAGATATATGATATAAATCGCTGTTTGTGTACTGTTGAACCATGTGATCATGTCACTGAGCATTGATTCTGTTGCCTACAAACTGCATCTGTTTTATAAACCTGGATGTTTGAACCTGGTTCAATGGGGAAATTGATTGGACGGATTGAACCGTATTGATTAGAAATGCAGTGACCCGTGGGAGTCAACGACGAAGACTGAACGCACCAAAGTAACTGCATCACAAAGATATCATTTTAAGTAGACAATAAGCCTGTTAATACAATTTTTCTTTTGAATAGATTTTTTTTGTTTTAATATTAATATAGATATATAGATTTTATTATTATTAATATTATTGCTATGGAAATTGCATTATTTTCAAATATGATTAGATTCTTATTACCGTATTACAATAAAAAAAAATGACCTTAATGATTTTGAACATTTTAAATCAGCACAAAAGCTGCATATTATTACAAATACTTTCATGATATAAAAATACTTACCTTAATGACCTTAATGGTTTTATAAATTGACTTCATTTTCTTAATGCGAAATATATTTTCTGTTCTTAACAGGTTTTTTGAGATTCATCCATATAGTATTATTGCACGTTTCCAAATTCTCAGTACTGTAATGTGTCCAGATGTTGTAGTTTTATTTAAATGTCAATTATGATTCTCATTAGATTCTATTATATATATATATATACACTGTAATACAGTGATTTAAAAAATGTATCTATCTAAACTAATTAATGGCATTAAACCACATACTGCTATCATATAGTAATACTTAACAATATATATATATATGTAGTATACACTGTATATACACCGATGAGCCAAAACATTATAACCACCTGCTTAATATGCTGTTTGTCCTCCGTGTGCAACCAAAACAGTGCCGACCCGCTAAAGCATGGACTCTAGACATTAGCAGCAGATCCTTCAAGTCCGGTAAGTTGTGAGGTGGAGCCACCATTGTTCAGACTTGTTGGTCCAGCACATCCCATAGATGCTCAATCGGATTGAGATCTGGGGAATTTGGAGGCCAAGTCAACACCTTTCTTCATCGTGTGTGGCAGCAGTGTGGCTTTTAATGAGACTGACTTTTTTTAACTGTATGAATTTACACTCCGAAATTAAAAATATGCTCATCATAGAAGAGGTGTATTCAAGAAAATGTCTTGTGTGAATTACATTTTTAATTTAATAGATCTGGAAAAAAATGAGCGTCACTTCATTGACCCTTCGGACACATGGCCATAAGATGCACATTACCCTCTGTTATTGTATTTTATGATGAATTTTGTTCAATCCACGATATGATCATGAAAAAGTTATTTTTTTTTCTTTTCTAGATTGCTCGCCCTCGGTCACATACACCCCAAAAACTGAACTAGTAAAGAAAGTTTGTGTTGTTTCTATGAAGGATGCTTGATAGTCGTTCTACACACTTTTATGGGTGAAACCCTGTACAGTGTTTGAATTAAAAACATGTACATGTTGCAACTGTACACTCGTCATAGCAATCCACAATTTTTTTAGCGAGTCCACTGTATTTTGACAGGTGGGCAGAACTTCCGGTTAGCTGGCGTTACTTACTGTGACATTCTTGCTTTTAAAACATTTCTTGGACAATGTGTGTAGTTAATCACTGTCGAGTGAAACAGAAAGTTTGGGCTAAAACAATAATGATTTGATCAGAAACCACCCGAAAAAAAAAATGCTGGACCCAGTGTTTCTCTATCCACTCGACTGCATACAGAAGGACTGACTTCAGAACATCTGTTTGGAAAAAGCAAGTAATAATTTGTTTGTGTGCTCTTTTCATTTTATTGACAACAAGTCAACGAGAATACTTATCATCGGCTCGGCTGTGAGAGACATTCAGAAACGGAGCGCCGTGAACTATAAATATAACAACTAAATAGCATAATTCTGGCAACAAGTGTGTGTGTGAGAGTGTGTGTATGTGTGTGAGAGTGTGTGTATGTGTGTGAGAGTGTGTGTATGTGTGTGAGAGTGTGTGTATGTGTGTGCGTGTGTGTGAGTGTTTGTGTGTGAGTGTGTGTACGTGTTTGTGTGTGCGTGAGTGTTTGTGTGTGAGTGTGTGTGTGTGTGAGAGTGTTGTGTGTGAGTGTGTGTGTATGAGTGTTTGTGTGTGTGTGTGTGTGTGTGTGTGAGTGTGTGTGTGAGTGTGTGAGAGTGTTGTGTGTGTGTGTGTGAGTGTTTGTGTGTGAGTGTGTGTGTGTGAGAGTATGTGTGTGTTTGTGTGTGTGTGTGTGTGTGAGATTATGTGTGTGTTTGTGAGTGTGTGTATGTGTGTGAGTGTGTGTTTGTGTGTGTGTGAGTGTGTGTGTGTGTGTGAGTGTTGGTCATTTTTGAAAGTGCGCCAAACTTTTTAAAGCTTGCATTACCTTCAGAGGTATAGGTTCCTTGTGAACACTAGGAAGGACAAGTCAACCCATCACTAAACGCAGACATACCTGTTTGCCAGTGTTGTCTTCGCAGTGAAGGGAGAGCTCACATGCTCAAGGTTGGCAGATTGCACGACTAAAGCGTCACCCTGGCAGAATATTTCCAAACTGTACAAGAGTCAAGATCTAATTGGAGGATTTCACCTATTTAAATCTGGCAACCAAACGCATGTTGAAATCTAATTCTGACCAGATAATCGCCCTTATTTTAAGTCTGTTATTTATCAAATGTAGAAAATATTTTACTTGCATGATTATTTATAAGTAATGCATGACACAATTGATCTAAAGGGGATGGTAAAGTGGGATGGTGGTTTTATAAAGTGGATGATTTTAGGTATTTCTTGCAACAAGGGGTATGGCATCCCCTCCCAACCCCCCTCAACTCGAGCCCTGGCTATAAGCAGGTGCTGGACTGGTAATCTGGCATACCGGGCATTTTCCCAGTGGGCAGGCGCACTTTGTGGCCGATCAGGGGCGGACTGGCCATCGGGAGAACTGAATGGGCCATCCGCGGTGGGTCGGCCGTGATAAGCTCAAATGAGCCACTGCGTTATGACGGAGACGGAGAGACGGAGTCCAGCTGGCAGACAGAGAGGAGGGGGGTGTACGTCATGCCGGGGGCTCCCCAGCTTGAGGCAAAGCTGGAAGGAGTGTAGAGCGGAGGAGGGCGGGGCCGGTCTGGAACGATGCGCGCCCGGTCCCCAATCATCCTGATGGGATAAAGGCAGCCTGTGACGACAGTTCAAGAGAGAGAGAATTACGGGCAGCTGCCCTGTATGTGTTTGTGTGTGTGTGTGTGTGTGTGTGTCTTTTTATTTAATTAAATATTAGTTATATTGTTAAGCCGGTTCTCGCCTCCTCCTTTCCCTTTAACCCCCTTACATTTAGTTTTAAATGTTTAATCGTATAACATAATATCAACATGAAAAGAGCACGTTATGACTCCAGCTCTGAATATCTCCTGTCATGATAACACACAGGCAAAGCTCAAATCATGAGACACATCCGCCAGAAGAGCAGTGCTGAAACACGACTCACGTAAAGTGTTCTTCCTCAACGTGTTTGCAATATTACATTTCAACCACAGGTGTCGCTAGAGAGCAGAAAGTTACGTAGTGCAGCTTTAAATGTCATGAAAATAATGTAAAAATAATGCACAAAATCTTAACGTCCCTAAAAATAGGCTTGTTTTTGTTTGTTTTTTATTGCAAAAGATCATTTATTTATTTAGCTTTATTTTGCGGTGACATTTGACCTGGATTTGTTCTTAATACTCTAGGTTTCGTGATATTCACACTGCCAGAATGTGTTTCCCTGATGGGCATCAAGAGTAAGTCAAGATATCTTAGCACCTACACAACATCAATATCCATTCAGACAGAAGATCAGTGCATTGCATTCTCTAATGCGCGCATCTGTTTACGTGTTTCTGTTGAAGAGGACGCGCTGTCCTGATATCTGTAATTATCGGCTGAAGGACATTCATTTGTCTACAATCGTCTTTAGAGTTAGCTGTGGGTTCTGCCAAGAATCCTGAATTTGCTAGTTAACACTGAAGGCAAAATAAACGATATAATAAATGAATCTATCGACAGAATTCCTGTTTTCAAAGCAGAATAACAGCAATTGCATGTGTGTGTGTGTGCAGGAACTGAGCAGATAAAATGGTAAACTGTAAGGAAAACTAGCATACTGCTGACTGCATAAATGTGTATATACTATGTATACTATTTAAAAAGTATGCAAAACAGTTCAGTATGCAATGATAAATGTTCAAACAGTAGCACCCAGTTGCATGTTTCTGGTTCATTTGTCACACCAGAAATTAAAGGTAAATTCGTGGACATTGCATTGAAGGATACAGGAGTGGCGGTGGTGGTAGTGGTCTAAACCACATAACTGGTAAACTGGTAATCATAAGGTTGCTGGTTTGATCCCCACAGCCACAACCATTGTGTCCTTGAGCAAGGCACTCCAGGTTGCTCCGGGGGGATTGTCCCTGTAATAAGTGCACTGTAAGTCGCTTTGGATAAAAGCGTCTGCCAAATGCATAAATGTAAATGTACAGCATTCCTTGCAGTGTGTTGTAACTTAATGCACATTTTGGCAAATGTTCTGCTTGTTTTTACATTCAAAGGGAATGTTTGTAATGGAATACTAGTATACTGCTGATCATATACTGTATACTGGCTGATTTTTACCTAATGATAAACATTTCAAACACATTTAAACTCATCCACCAATAAATGGCACGTAAAGAATAAACTAAATATGGATGGACTTTTCCTGTCTACGTGGGTGGTTCTTGGACAGAATAAGCAAAAAAATGTGACCAGACTTTATGCCGATAGTCAAAAACTTTGTTTTGTGAGGCTGATCTAAAACAAACGGCGGCTGATTTTGTTTACTGTCCGTGGAATCCAATATTGCTAATTACATGAGCTTCAGATTTTGCCACCTTCATTTTTTCCCCTTCAGTTTCCATTAATCCACCCACCTGCTCTCTCTCCTTTTCCTCCATAACTGTATTATCCGTCCACACACTAAGCCTTCAGATAGATAATTCCATATAGCCTCCATTTTATTCACCACTTCCCTGTCCAGAAACTCCCCCTATACCATTTTTTAATCGCTTTTCTATTTTCTCTCCCAGTAACACCAGTCCTAACACAGCACCAATCACCGATATCTCCCTCATCACTCGCCAGTCTTTACTCTGTTTTCTCTAATCTTTTGCTTTTCGCTCGCTCTCTCTCTTTTTAACAACTTTTGAAAGTGTAAAACTTTCTCCTAAACTATCCCTGGAACACCGGCCAAGAGATTTACCCTGTAGTTGAATCCCTGGAGTGTGAAATATTATAAAAATAAAAAAGGATTGTTCAATTATCAGAGCTGTTTGATACATTTTCCCTCAGCAGCCGTTCAACAATCTTAGAATTGTAAAACACAATCTTATTTGAATTACTAGTTTTAAAACTCCCAAGAGGCACTTTTCAGTTCTGCAGCTCATCTGAAACTTTTATCAATGAGAAAAATGCACTATTTCTTGTCACTCAGTGAAGTGTTAGAATCATCAGAAGGGCCAAATTTCTAAAATAAACTCTATGCAAGTACATGATTTTAGATGCTTTTAGAAACCCAAGTTAATTCCCAACAATACATAGTTAAAATCAAATGTGAGTTAATATATTGTGTGCCTAATATATATGAATCTACACTGGTGGCCAAAAGTTTTGAATAATGTACAGATTTGCTGTTTCGGAAGGAAATTGGTACTTTAATTCACCAAAGTGGCATTCAACTGATCACAAATATAGTCAGGACATTACTGATGTAAATAACAGCACCATCACTATTTGAAAAAAAAAAAAAAAAAAAAAAAAATATATATATATATATATATATATATATATATATATATATATATATATATATATATATATATATATATATATTTTTTTTTATCAAATTTAGACAGCAGCATCACTCCAACACCTTATCCTTGAGTAATCGTGCTAAATTGATAAATTGGTACTAGAAAATCACTTGCCATTATATCAAACACTGCTGAAAGATATTTGGTTTGTTAAATTAAGCTTAACATTGTCTTTGAGTTGCCACTGTATGCAATAGACTGACATGTCTTAAGGTCAATATTAGGCCAAAAATGGCCAAAAAGAAACAACTTTCTCTAGAAACTCGTCAGTTAATCATTGTTTTGAGGAATGAAGGCTGTACAATGCTTGAAATTGCCAAAAAACTGCAGATTTCATACAAAGGTGTAACTACAGTCTTCAAAGACAAAGCACAACTGTCTCTAACAAGGACAGAAAGAGATGTGGAAGACCAGATGTGCAACTAAACAAGAGGATAAGTACATCAGAGAGTCTCTAGATTGAGAAATAGACGCCTCACATGTCCTCCGCTGACAGCTTCATTGAATTCTACCCGCTCAACACCAGTTTCATGTGCAACAGTAAAGAGAAGACTCAGGAGGACAAATGGGAAGAATTGCAAAGAAAAAGACACTTTTGAAACAGAAAAACAGAAAGAAAAGTTTCGAGTGGGCAAAGAAACACTGACATTGGACAACAGATAATTGGAAAAGAGTGTTACGGATCTTCACCCCATTGTGCTTTTGTGGGATCAGCTAGACTGTAAGATGTGTGAGAAGTGCCCGATGAGACTGTCACATCTATGGCAAGTGCTACAGGAAGTGTGGGGTGAAAGGTCACAGGAGTATCTGGACAAACTGACAGTCCTGACTATACATTGTGATCAGTTGAATGCCACTTTGGGGAATAAAAGTACCAATATCTTTCCATAAGAGCAAAATCTGTACATTATTCCAAACTTTTGGCTGGCAGTGTATATATATATATATAAGAGGTCAACCGAAAGTGGATTTTGAATTGTTTTCAAATGTTATCTAAATGGCCCTTAAAAAAAATTTTTTCCCTGAACCTATGGTACAAAAAGAATAACCTTTATTTTTAAATGAGTGACTATTAATTTAGATGTGATATGGATTTCCCCTAAGCAAGGGACTTTTAAATAACCCTCACATCAATATTAACTGATTCTTCTCTGAAAAAAAAAAAAAAACACCCTGTGGCTCTATCTTTTTCTGTAATGTTGTCATTCACTTTTAAAATCTTAGCCTTTTCCTCAAGTCTGAAGGGGAACAGTGATGGCATTTTAACATTTCTGGAATACGTAATGTGACATGGATCTTTCAAATTGACCCAAACGACCTGGAACCAAGGGACGTTTTCATGACTGGTGGCACTTTATGAATAATTCTGAAGCCAATAAACAGGTCTGTTGACGAGAGTGAGTTACTTACTTCGCTTGAAATTCAAGGAGCCCACAGGGACAAACAAAATGGCACTTGGAAATGGAGCGGCGGTCTGCATACATCAATACAAATGATCCACAGAGGAATTGGCGGGAAAGCTGTCACCATCTGCGGTCACCATCCTGGAAACTCTTCTGTCATCACAGCTGTATGACACATGCTAAATCAAATCTGAGAAATAAGAAGTTAGATGGAGACAACTGTTTAATATTAATTATGCAGTCATCCAATCTTTTTGAGCCATGTTCCTACTCCTGCGCAAACGCTGACACTGTATACTTCACACCGAATGCGTTCTGGCGCTATAAAAAGCTAGACAAAGCCCAACGTGTGTAACAGGATGCAGGTGTTTCAAGATGTGTTTTTAACAGTTAGAACTGTTTTTTTTAACTTGACATGGTGTTAAAAAATCATCATGACATGACGCAACGATCAGATGTCCATCAAGCGCATGTATTCATAGAAAAACAATTGAAAAACTGTGTTTGAGGTTGAGGGCACGCAACAGGAATGAGCAAACTGACAATGGCAAGTGACGAGCCTTATACTGTAAGTTGATCAGCTAATGTATATGTTTGCAATGTTTTTATTGTTTGCAAATTATAAACCAGCTCATGTGGATTATTTTTTTACTCTGTCAATGTAAGCTAGATGTATTGCTGGCTTCCATGGCTGCAGCGCGCTGTATTTGCCCGCTAACATATTGCACCTTTAAGCACTGACTAACTCGTAGTTACTAAGCCCTTAGTTTGAGCTTTATGGCCCAACTTAAGTGAGACTTTACACACAGCTGTTGCAACCCTACCATGAAGCAAATGAGATACTCGACCGATCGAGTAATTGATTTCAATACAGCTGATGCAAGAGGAAAGGTGTGGCACTTAAATTAGCATAAATATACATAGCACACACACAGTTTGTATAAAATGAATGAAAGTATTGTAACTCATCTCACATCTACAGTACATTTGAATCAGGCTCTCGCTAGCTTTTGCTGCCGATGGGCAGGTGTGCAGCTGGCATACCTCAGATGGTCTCTCACGCGTGAGAGAGCGATAGCCAGTGAATGATAGAATGATGCTCAGGTGTCTTACCACCCAGGGGCAATGCTGGGAGTTCACTGGGCGAGTCAGATTGAGAGAGATAGAGAGAGATAGAGTCAGTCCGTCCCATGAGTACTACAGCTCACAGTGTTGGCAGCGAGGTGAAAGGGCACCAGGGCAAAGTTCACACACTGACCGAGGACTTTGTGTCTCAGAGGAGTTGAACTGCCCTTGGGCATGCACACACACAGATTCACGGTTGTTGTTTGTCTTTCAATGTCTTTCTATCTTTCTGTGGCAGAATCTAATAATTGGATTTAAATGTTGAAGAAAAGTGATATGTGTTCATTTAAGGTTCAGTTTAAATGGAGATCTCATTGGAAGTTCTTGAGGGGCGTGTTAAAATTGCAACACTATAGGTATTTTAATGGGACGTCAACATGAAAAGTGACATTCTCTGCTTTAGCTAAAACTATTTTAAGCCATATTCTTTTTTTTACCCCCCAAAATGAGTATACATGCAGTTTTATTACTCATAATAATTGAGAGATTACATGGAATATTCATAGGATTAAAGTTAATGACTCTAAACGGCTTTGGTTCACTCGTGTCTCATAACCGAGCACGGCACACCAAGCTTGAATAGTCGTAAACGTTAATGAGATTTATAAGCTTCGGCAGAGGGGATGATTATAGGTAAATAACGACGTAAATTTTGGTCTGTTCCTCACAGAATGTTGACTTCAAAAGACTTATTGGACTATAGCGCACAAATCATTTTGACTACTTTTATCAGATTTTGTGTCCATTTTGGAGCTTGAAAGGTATTGATCACCATATGCATTGATTGTATGAAAAATAGCAGCTTAAAATATATTAATCTGTGCTCCACAGAAACCATTAAGTCCAGGGGTTCCACCCTTTTTGACCAATGGGTTTCCTTGAAATGTACTAGAAATGTAAGTAACACTTTACAATACGGTTCCATTTGTTAACATTAGTTAATGCGTTAGTTATCATGAACTAACAATGTTATTAATCTTTGTTAAATCCGCGCTACGTAAGATTTTTTGGTTAAAAATTTACAAATTGTCATTATTGATTGAGTACATAAACAATCCATGTTCAAAACAATGTCCTTACTTCACCATATTCACTATGGTAAGAAATATAAAAATGTATTTTATTTTGTGTTTTCAGGTCATATTTGGCACAAAATCGTTGGCTAATAATGTTCATCCTTGCGTCATAACGTCGTGTCTGTAAACACAGGAAAGAAGTACCAGCCGTCACGTGTTCCGGAGGAGAAACTACATTCCCCTGTCAACAGTAGATGGCGGTAATCAGGGCCGCCGCTGGCCAAATTGATGCCCTACGCAGAGTTCCAGGTGGACGGAGGTGGGGGGGTTCGCGTGATATTAGCGTGAGGCAATCATCTGTGTTCCGCAACTGCTTTCGGGTCCTTGAATAACATATAACGTGCGAGTAAGGGCAGCCGGTGGACTTTCTGGTGCCCTCCTATGGTAAGATGGTGCCCCCCTAGGGAGTTGGTGCCCTAGGTAGACTACATAGTCTGCTTATTGTCAGCGGCGGTACTGGCGGTAATGCACTATTTTGGTTTGCGAGCCATTAAGTCATACTCACACAGTTCAGGACTTTCTGCAGTCTTGATGGATGTTTATCTGTTATCCGTTTGGTGAAGATGTTTACCTGTTATAATGCTTGGATATGTTTTCTTATAGAGTTGTTGAAGCTAATATTGCTTGTCATGCTTGTATGAATCGAACATTATTCGTGTGTTAAGCAATCGTGATGTATCTACGTTGTCGGGGGAATTTACTGTGACATGTTTACTAATATTTATGACTTCTGAAATTGAATTGTAACTGTTATATTGCGTATTTAAGCATATTATTTTCATGTTTAATAAAGTATATTTTATCCCCATTATTATTGAATCCTTTGTTTATGGTGTTATTGACATACTATTGTAGTATTATGGTTCACTTGCATTATCAGCTGAGGCTGTACAATATAATATACAAATTATACAGTCTACCATTGAACTCGAATCAGCCATATCACGAGTTTCACCTCTTAAATTGATAAGTGTAGTATAAAGCATACATTAAAAGTAGTTAAAACTTATATAATCATTAAAATATACTATTGATTGAGGTGATTGATTCCCCTGTTCTTTATGTAAAAGTTATTTGAATGCAATGTCAGAAAAGCACTATATATAAGTCTCAAATTCATTCATTCAAAATATGTGAATACGAGTGTTGTTAATCTTCATCATAGCAAGTAATATTTCATTTTGAAATGTTTGTAAATTGTAAAACACAATATCAACATGAAAATAGCAGACAGGCAAAGCTCAAATCATGAGATTCATCCACCAGAAGAGCAGTGCTGAAACACGACTCACGTAAAGTGTTCTTCTGCAAATTGCTCGCAATTTTACGTTTCAACCACAGATGTCGCTAGAGAGCACAAAGGAGTGCAGCTTTAATGTTAGTTGATAAAAATAAAATTGTTCATTGTTAGTTCAATGTGCATTAACCAATGTTAACAAATACAACTGTTGATTAAAAAAGTATTATAGTATGTCGTGTTGTCCACGATATTTAATATTTCATTTCCAGGCCTGGAAAACACTATTTTAAAATTCCTGGATATTTCCAGATTTTCCATGACCGTGTAAATGAGTCATGTTTGCAGTTTCGTTTCAATAAAAAAGTAAATTTTCTTTTATGAACAGCGCAGCAAGAGAAATCATGTTTTCCATGATATGACACTTTCACAATGTTTCATTATTTAAAAGCACATCATTATTTGACCCATCCTAAGATCATACTACATCCATTTTCACAGAAGATATGAGATTGAAAACTTGTGAAAAGATATTAATGGTACACGAGTTGGGACTTGCCCATTTTATGTGTTTTATTGGCTTATTTTGACAGTCTCTTGGGTTTAGGGGAGAGATTTGGAGCAGACTGGATATCTGTTCATTTCCAATTACATTTACCACCTTTCAACCTGGCTAGAAGATAAAGACTGACTTGGCTAACTGTAATATCACCAAAAAGATGCCATTTCATTCATTTCACGTCAGTTGAATGAGAACCAAGATTGATAACCACCGAAAACCCAATGAGAGGTAGAGGGTTCATCCTACAGACAGCAACTTTCTCCCAATGGAAACAAACACCAGCATTAATGAATCCTCACTGTTGCGGAACAACATCACGCAACAACAATCCCTTGATTTATGATTCATTGGACGAAATATTATGGTCCTTGTTTATGACCTACAAGATAAGATGGAGCACAAAATAGAGTAATCATTGTAAAAGCATCATTGGCCAACTATGGTCGCAATTTCATTGTTACCAAAGTAGTTCAATGACTTGGCGTTTCCCAACACCAAGGGTGTAGATTTGTCTTAAATATTGCATCTACATGTTTCCATTGATCATGGAGTAAATATTGGGGGGTTGTACTGTCTTTGGGGGGTTTGGTGTTGTGGACTACAACCCTGCCAGAAATTATAGTTCCAAAATTACAAATAAATATATGAGTATATATACTTGTAAAAAAATGGAAAAAATTGAGAAAAAAAAAAAAAGAGATAAATGAAGAAAAGTTCTAATCTGATAAAGTGGTTTTATAAATGTATTTAATCTTTATGCATTTATTTATAAATATATTTAAATCCACATTCTTTTTTATTGATACATGTATTTATTAACACGTTTATTTATTTATACATTTCTCATCTGTATGATAATGAGGGGGTGTGTTTAAAAAACCCATGAATAAATAAATAACTGTGGAAATAATTTAATACAATTATGCATAAAAAGGAAATGAACAAATAAATGCTCATTTGTTATATTTTAAAATGTATTTATTTATTTATAAGTCCACTTTTTATTTTTATTTTGTACATTTCTTTCCAAATATATCCAATTGAAAAACTTGTGAGGATTTCTTCGAAAATAATGCCAGAAATAGTTTTCATTAATCAATTAATGTCATACAAAGTCCAGTAAACAGAAAAAGAGCAAAATCAATGTTTGGTGTGAATACTTTTGCCTTCAAAACAGCAGCAATGCTCCTACATGCACCTGGACACAGTTTGTCTTGGTTGTTGGCAGATTGGATGTTTCAAGCTTCTTGGAGAATTCTCCACAGTTCTTCTGTATATTTCGGCTCTCAATTACTTCTGTCTGTTCGTGTAATCCCAGACTGACCCGGTGTTCAGTGGGGGGCACTGTGAGGTCCATGCTGTTGCAGGGCACCGCAAAAGGAACGTTTGGGAGTATAAAATGTATATTTCCTATTTACACACTAAAGTAGCAGATATAAATAAGCATCTTAAGACAAATGTTTTTGTGAAACGTCTTATGTGCCTAAGACATGTGCACAGTACTATACGCATGTGTATTTATTCATTTGAATATTGTCACATTGGGTCCTCCATACACATTAACATTCGCAAACAGCATTGCAAAGGTGTGTGGCTGGAACTACAGCTCTCCACCTGAGATTAGCATTCAATTGATATTTTCATTCAGTCAAGACCCCGTTTACATGCACTTAAGAAAACGTCTTATACCAGGGTTAATGCAGAAAGTGGCTTTCTGAAACATCGTGTAAAATCGAAATGGCTTTTTCCTTGCGTCTATTATGAATCAGACAAGGGCAGACGAGGAGTGAAGATCTAAATGCAGTTCTTTAATGAAGGAACAAAAGGGTGAACAGGGTAACTCAAAATAACTGAACAACACAGGGAACAAACAAAACATCCACGAGGGGAAGACAAAGTATAAACATGAAAAACATCCACGGAGGGCACGGTCATGAACACAATAAAGGACAACCATAACATTCAACGACCGACAACGAATGAACAAACAACAGGGCTAAATACACAGGGATGATAATTAAATTACAAACAGGTGAGAACAATGACACTGGCAGTGATGAGGGCAGGGGATTATGGGAAGTGTAGTTCTGGACAGGTGACAGGGGAGAAACACAGGGCAGACAACAGGGAATCGTGACAGCGTCATTTTAGGGATTAAGAGAAAGCAGTTTAACAGACCTAGGTTTCAAGAGTGTGCATCTATGTGCTCAAGCGTGCCGGGTCAACCTTGGAGTAGGGAACAACCCTGAAACAACTCATTTGTGTGAACTATCCCTTTAAAAGTGGATGACAAACACAAATAAATAAACAAATACATAATTTCCTATTCCTATTTCCCCTTGATTACCGCTCGGCCTATACCGCTAATGGAACATTAAGAAAAAGATGTGTCTCGAACGAAAATATACACAGTACAACATCATTTTTAAGCATGAATTTGTTGATGCAGAATAGCTACTCAAGATCCATTGACGACGAGAGCCAGTAATGTATAATTTACTCTCTTGGCTCTTTCTTGAGTGCCTGACCGCACCTCCTCCACTTTAATCAGGGTCTAAATGAGGAAGGCAAATTTCCTTCATCTCTTCAGAGGCTATATTGTGTTTTGACTCGTTTGGATCTGTTTACGCAGCAAATGAAATCGATGCAGAAGCAGGCAGTATTCAGAGGTCAATAGTTTAGTGAAACACATTTAGACACAGTCTTTATATTCAATCAACGCTGTATCCTTATCCTTGGGTATGTTTGCGGTAGATGAATGTATTAAACAAATAATGAAGTGAAATAAAGAAAAATACAGCAGTAATGTTTGTGAGTTAACACAAGGTTGATGCATTTTAAAAGTTATTAAAAAGGTTTATGAAGAGCTAAAGAAATTGTTTGGTCAAAAATGGAATTCTGTCATCATTTACTCACCCTCATGTTGTTCCAAACCAGTATGACTACAATTTCAGGGCAAACTGTTCCTTTAAATAAATAGCAGAGCCTTATTTTTGAGTATGTTTTGCTATGCTAATGCAAGTAGCACCTTACATTGATTATGCATAATAAGCCGACAATGCCATATAAATGTCATAACTGGTTTTTATTTATGGGGTTAAGGTCATTAACGGCTCAAGAATAAACCAATCGGCACATGAAGCTTTTTTATTACTATTACCCCATTTTCACGTTGCATGTAAACAAACATCTTTACCAGCTTTCTTACTGGCTTATCCAAAGTGTTCATGTGTTGTGCGCATGACTTTTTGATGTCAAAAGCAGAGAATAACCAAATGATTTCATGTGTTTTTGTCTGATGTTTTAATAAGATGATTTTTGGTTGTTATCAGTGCATTGGTGTGCATGTAAACACACTCACGGACATCATCTGTTAAAGAGGTTTAATGTGCATCAAGACGTGTCAGTCCACATCTAAACACAATAACATGCCTCCTAAACATAGATCCGTAAAAAAACTGAGTTTGCACTGTGAACATATCCACAGGATATGAGAAACAGGAACGGTGGCCTAGTTTATTTAAATGCCAGAAGGGGATGGATAACTCATCTTGATGGATAGGATGGTGATCTATTATCTGAAGGACGGGCCCGCAAGCTCATGGCAAGAGATGTAGAGAGACAGGTGCAGGCGCTGGAAGACGCTGTGTGCATTTACGGATCCTGCCAGACTGGAAACACACAGCTCGGCTCTTTAATGCTATTTATACAGCCGGCTGTTCAAGCGGGGAGGGAGGCCAGTGCAACAGCAAAGGAAATGAACTGTTCCACATCAGTAAATATTGGGTGGGAACATTTGGAGAATGCCAAGACGGCACGAAGCCAACGGCACATTTTCATTCATGCTGTGTGACAGCTTAAGGGCATGAGCCAATATAATATATCTGAGATGATGATAAAATGGACTTAAATTAACATAATAATCAAAATGTATAATGTTATCGCACATGTGATGGAAGTAGGTGGAGAAAGTCACTTTCACCTCTAATGTAAAAGTCGATCCTTAATTACGACAAAAATATTCTTGGGTGGAATTTAATAATATTACAGCAGTTCTAAAAAGCATCTGGACACTTAAATGTGTAAATGCCATTGCATTATATAACAAAATATGAAAGCAAGTGTCTAATGCGCCCAAATGCTGCTTGAGCTTTTCTCAGTGTCGATGTATTGACACTAGGGGGTCACCTTTAGGAGTGGTTGTGAGTCAGCTCCTTTTATACCCGTATGTCCGGGGGAGTGGCATGAAAATTCCGCTCAAAATTCCTATTGGCCGTTTCTCAAAGATCAGAGTTGTTTGGGGCTCCCAAGTGTGACCCCTAGTGTCACTACATCGACACAACGTTACGAAAGTAACCAAGACGTTTGTTGTAGAATCATACAAGAATAATCAGATACAGTCATAAAAAACGAGACACCAATAATATTTTCATTACGAATGTACATTGTATTTCGCATACATGTTATTGTTCTAATTAATGATTAAGCACTAAATCATTAATTTAAACAATAACAGCTTGTTTTTTTGTACAATACATTTCTCCAACATTCTATACATTTGTCTAGAAACAGTTTGTCAACACGCATAGTTTCTAAAATAAACTTTTTCCCCCTGTAATTTACAGAGAATGGTTTTGCCTGTCGGACAGCGTGTCACGCCATCCTCACTGTTTGGCAATGCAGAGGAAATAAAGACAAACACTTCCTGTTTATGCTTTGGCAACGTGCAAGAAACGTGTGAAAAAATCCAAAAATCAAGCTACGAATTTCACAACAGTTCAGTTTGAGGCGTTCAGTTTGCATTCACATTCCGGTCCAAGATCCTGTAAATTAAAGATTTTCAGGTGGATGATGTCAGAGAGAGGTGAGACTATTTCCACCCGTGTTATTGTTCACAAACTCTTCCCACATTACTCGAACAATATAGACATACTGTGTCCGATTCATATTAATCTTATGATCAAAATAAAAGATATGAAATTAAAGGTATAGTTTACCCAATAGTTTGCTTAAATTATTAGTGCTGTACAGTAACCGATAATAAAAAATAAAAAAAACAGTGGAAGTTGAAATAATTTCTCTGTGGTTATCAACATTATTCCACAAATGCTGTTGATTGAGCTAAACTTTGTATTGAACACAGACTATTGCTTTAATTAGTGTAATTTGGTACATGCTATAGGTAGACCGATATATCGGTTTACCTGGTAAAACAGAACTGATAGCTTCTTTTTAGAACTATAATTTTTCTGCAAAAATCAATGCTGACAGTTGCTGATAGTTTTAACAAAATATTCCTTTATTTTAATTAGAGAAAATATGTACCAGATACTAAATGTAGACCAATATATCGGTTTTACCGATTAACCGGTACCAATAGTTGCTTTTTAAAACTATCGGTTGTCTGCAAAAATCTATGCTGACAGTTGCTGATAGTTTTAATCTGGTGAATATAGGCTATAAAATGATTAATTTGGTAAACACTTAAATATAGAGTATTGTAACGGAGTCAAGTCTCATTCATTCCAAAATAAAAGTCCTCAAATAAGTATGTGTAACGGGCTTGTTTATAGATAAAAGTCCTGTACTATGCACCAAATCTTTATTTTTATGGTTATTATTGGGATTTTGGTTGGACAATAAATTGCTTCTGGGATTTTGTTTATTTTAGACTCTTGTGGCCATTATGCTTGTGATTGTTATATTAAGGAAATACTAAGAAATGTTTATAATATTCTAAAAATGATTGGCTGATTAATCGGTTATCTGCTTTTTCTTTTAGTTATTTCTCTGTGGATATCAACATTATGACACAAATGCTGTTGATTGAGCTTAACTTGTATTAAACACAGAATATTCCTTTAATTTGTGTAAATTGGTACTTGATACTAGAAGTAGACCGATATATCGGTTTTACAGATTAAACGCTATCAATAGTTGCTTTTTAGAACTATCAGTTATCTGAAAAAATCAATGCCGACAGTTGCTGAATATAGGCTATTAAAAGATTAATTTAGTAAATATTTAAATATAGAATATTATAATGGAGCAAAGTCTCATTCATTCCAAAATAAAAGTCCTGAAATTAGTAAGGCTTGTTTATAGTTAATATTCCTGTACTATGCACCAAATCTTTATTTTTTAAGGTTATTATTGGGATTTTGGTTGCACAATAAATTGCATCTGTGATTTTGATTATTTTAGACTCTTGTAGTCATTATGTATGTCATAATAAGGAAAGATTACGATTTTTTATTAATATTCTAAAACTATTGGTCGAGCTCTAATTGATATACTTAAAATATAATTTTCATCAAAACATGCAACAAGTAATTCATATTTTATTACCTAAAAATGTTTATCTAATTTTTGTGTATGTGTAATCCATATCAGATTACATTTCAGAAGTAATCTAACCAACATTGAACATGAATGAGATTTGAGAGCTGCAGAGGGCAAGATGTTCAGCATATAATGATTTAAATTTTGGTTTGTTCCTCATGAAACACTTCTGTTTGACTTTAAAAGACTCGAAATATTGCACACGTGTTGTATGGACCATTTTTACGGTGATTGTTTTGTCATTTTTGGAGCTTGACAGTTATTGTACATTTTTGTTTTATGGAAAACTGCAGCATGAACTTTTATTAAAAAATAAAACATTTCTTTTTGTGTCGAACCAGCATAAACTGTAAACAATGACATCATTTTATTTGGGTGAACTATCCCTTTACGATTGTACAGTTATATTAAAGTTTTAGATGGTCCTAACAAAGTGAAACATAGCCTCCATTTGCACCTCTACATTATTAAAAAGTGCTTCTGAAGTGAGATGATGACGGAAACACGCATTACTGCAACTAGACAGTGTAATTTTCAAGTATTGCTCAAAAAAGAAAGAAAAGGACAATGATGCAATCATTAAAAAGATAGCAATGATGACTCCTGCAGCGTAAAAACGGCTAATTTGTTTACAGATTTAAAAAGGAATTATCTTCTGAGAAAAAAACCAAACAGACTGGAGTGACAGCTCTGTCAGGTGCACTATATTACATGAAGGCCTGTGTGCGCCCAACAGAGCAGATCAGATTCTATATTCCCAGTGTGTGTGTGTGTGTGTGTGTGTGAGAGAGAGAGTGAGAGAGAGAGAGTGAAATGGGCTTCGGTATCAGCACGTCTAATCCCGGGCATGTAGAAAGTGGGTGTTAAGTGTGCAGCAGAGGGTAGAGTCATGTTCACATGTCAAGTCAGCGTCATCCGCTCTGGATGTATTTCTTAATAACCACGCAGCCATGCCTGAAGAGCGGGCAGGGCATGCTTTGCTGCAGGGTCCACATGTTGGCACAGGGGTCAAAGGCCTCCATGGTTCCCAGCGCTGGGCCCTCACTGCTCACGATACCTCCGGTCACGTAGATCTTACCGTCCAGCACCACAGCACTGTAGACGAATGTAATATGAGAACACATTACAGGATGTCTAACCACACAGACAGTGGTGTCCAAAAGTCTGAGAGCACTAGTGAAATACTTTTAATATAATATTTGTATTACAAATTATATTATCAGCATAACATTTTAAGTGAAAAGTTAAACCGAAAAAATGTACATGAATTTAGGATGTCTTAAGGCATACTTCATAGGAAATCGAAGACCAAACGGTGAAGTCATTTAGAACTAAATGTGGTCAAAACCAAGGAGTTCATTTCAGTGATTCGTTACAGCTTGCTGGCTCAAACATTTAGGAAAACTTTGGCTGCTAAACACCTTACTGCCATTGGTCCACGTCATCGGTAGGTGTGATCTGAAGCTCGGTCAACACGAACACACCGGCGTGCAGAGTTATTAGCGACTGGTGCAAATTTACCTACATCTGTGCGATCGTTCATATAGAGACATTTTCCAAGAACGTGTCATTTGTTTGGTTTAATTTGTCTACAATAGGGATTCAAAATCTACTCAAATACTTTTAATTGCTCATTCACTCTGTTGTTTGATATGCTGCTTCACTCGTGTGCTGTAGCCGAAAGTCAATCCCAAATCTGTCCAAAGTAAGATATGTCTATCTTCATTCTTTTGTCTGTATTCTTCCCATTAACACTCTTTTATACACCCATCTTTGCAGTAGTACCAGTTTCATCATAAATTACAATAACAGTGTAACCAGTGAGTATTATGGCCACATACAGCGTGTTAGTTCCATTAATGCAGAATGTAAACATAACAAATTACACGTTAGCTACTGCATATATTACTTTAAATCAACATTGAGTGGATAAAACAGCTTCATTTACTCATCTCATGTGAATTCTACTCATAGAATGAGGCAGGAAGTCACTAATAACACATTTTAATGTCAGTTTTACATGTACTCTTGTGCGTCCTCATATTTAAATGCTCCTCTAAACGCCTTCTACAGCCGTGTCGCTGGGGTCTGAATCTTTGCAAACAGTATTCCGTTCCTGAGGTGTTTCAAACTTCTTTTTGGCTCTGAGCGAAGAAGGAAGAAGAACTTCTCCGGGGGTATGCTGGGGCCTTTAATATTTGGCAAGTTCCCATTTTGCTGTAAATTCACCATGCACTGGAGCCGACATGAACAAAATCGGATGTTCACATTATCTAGCATGATTTTAAATTGTTTCAGAGAGCAAGGAAATCCAACCTTAGATCTGGACCCCTGTGGGATCCAAAATAGAGGTCTGCTACTTGACCCGAGACTGATGGGACCCGACAAACCTTTGGGCTTTGGGCCGAGTTCAGGACAGTTTTTTAAGTATAACTTCGGGTTTACAATGCATAGTAATTACTATTACAATGAGATTTTTTTTTTTCAGAACTTCACGGTCAGTTTGTCCAGATACTCCGGTGACATTTCACCCCACACTTCCTGTAGCACTTGCCATAGATGTAACTGTCTTGTCGGGAACTTCTAATGCACCTTACAGTCTAACTGATCCCACAAAAGCTCAATGGGGTTAAGATCCGTAACACTCTTTTCCAATTATTCAATATACGTTTTTTTTATTTTAACATAACTTGTTTCGTGCAAACGCTCTCACTTGTAGGCATGCAAAAACAGTGTTTTTGCATGCATTTGCATTGGTTTCAGTAATATATTCTTTGTAATGTCAGGTTCAGGTCTGGATTGGGCTTCAAATTTGACTGTGTTGGTCGGGTCGGGTCCGGTCAGACAGTTTTGTGAACTCCTTTATATAGATGGCTCTTTTATCATCCGAAATCATGCTGTATAACGTGATCATCAGGTTTTGTTCATGCCAGTTTGAGTCCACTTTGTCATGTTATCTTCTAAAAAGTCATTCAACATTTCACTCATTCCATTATGCTGATAATATAATTTGCAACAAAACACTTGTACTAAAGGAGAGAAATGAAAAAAAAAAAAAGAATAATGTTCACACTGTATATAAGCACACTGCTGAAGATTATGTCCCATTTATAATGCTTGTCTGTTGTAAAACTGTCTAACTGACAAATGAGACAAATCTTCTACCTTCTCATCTCCTTTTTGCCATATTCATTTCAAACCCTCGACAGGTTTCAAAATGCTAATGCTGAAACTCGTGGGAGTGTGACTGTAGCTGACGTGTTGTTTTGTGGAAACATATTTGTATCTCATATCCACGGCAGAAGTGTAAAAGTGTCCGTGTATGTTTTAGGAGCTGTGATTGTTCTGCCTCTCGTCCATGATTCATCTGCCACTGAGCTAATTACTGTGTCTGCTGTGAATACCAAATCGTGCCCACAACCAGACCCTAAGGGACACCAAACAGAGTCTTGGGAGCCAGCAGGGGTTTTTGTTTAAACTGGAACACATCACTTTATCAAATGTGCTTTTCTCAGCTGGATCAATCTACATTTACTTGATGATGGATGTTAATGAGTATTCTGTTCATTAGCATTATGTAATGACAGCAGTTACGGACCAGGAATTGTATTTTAAGTATATTTGAAAGCATTATGCTGATAATGTGCATGAATATATTACTAAATAAATAACAATGACAACAACAACAAACAGTTTAAACTGTCTTTAAGAACAAAAAGCATCCAATAGTTCGTACTAGAGAGGCTAGATAGGGTGAAAAACTGTTGAGTAACTGTAAAAGAAAGCGTTTACTGTCATTTTTGACCAGCTGAATCCAAAGCTGGATTTAAAAATCAAACATGGGATTTTCTGAGGTAAATGTGAGTAGTGCTTGGCTGCTAAGGTGTCCCGAGTGGTTGTTAATGTGCAGTGTGGTTGCTAAGTGGTTACTAGTGTGTACTCAGTGGTTGCTTATTAACCTATGTTAAAAAAATCCACCCTCAAGTCTCTATTCAATTCTGGTCTCTGGATATATCACGGGTCCATCCTTCAATGTCTATGGGATATTTTTGCCCATTTTAACATCTGCAAGAGAAAAATCCAATTGCATACAAAATATTTATGTTGTATTAGCCATAATGCAATACAATGTAATTATAGCATATGCACACACACATATACGTATATATATATTGAACTTTAATAAACTGTTACATTTTTTTACACATAATTCTAAATTCTCTAAATATGATAAAATAATGATTGATATGAAAAAAGGTTATAAAACGCAGACTTTTAAGGTTTAGTAGTCGCATAAAGCCATGCTGCCATTTCAATCTTAATTCAATCAATCGTGCAGCATTACTTTATATCAGGGGTCCCCAAACTACGGCCAGCAATTTGGACCGGCCCTCTGAACAATGCCATGCAGAGAAATATTTTTAAAATTTAATTTTAAATATGTTTTAATCATATCATATTTGTATTTGATAATACATATTGGCTTTCAGAATAAAATTTCCCTTAGTTATAATTATTAAAGTAGCCAAATTATTTGTTAGATTCACCCGGATTAACGTTCCATACGTGATCGAGCGGTGCACGCGATCCAACAAGAAAATTTAAAGTGACAACAAAATGGCCAAATGGTTGGGAAAGAGAAAAGTTGATTCAGAATGCAGGGTATTTAACCAAAAGTGGACAAGTGATTATTTTTTTGTTCAATGCAAAGAAATGGCTGTTTGCCTCATCTGTCAAGAAACAGTCTCCGTGTTCAAAGAATACAATCTGCGCCGACACTATGAAACCCGCCACAGAGACAAGTATGCGAGTTTACAAGGCCAAATGAGAGCAGACAAAGTGTCGAAGCTAAAAAGTGGACTATCTGCTCAACAAAATACGTTTGTACGTTTAACCCAGTTGAACCAGTCATCCATTCGAGCTAGCTTTCAGGTAGCTAAACTGATTGCAACCTGCGGTAGGCCATTCAGTGATGGTGAGTTCGTAAAGAAATGTATGAATGCTGTTGCGGAGCAGGTGTGCCCCGATAAGAAAAGACGTCTTAAATCGCGGTGAGTCTGTCCGCAAGTACAATCACCAGGCGAATTGAAGAAATGGGGTATAATGTATATGCCCAGCTGAAGGAAAAAGTGAAAGAATTAGATTTTTTTGCATTAGCTGGATGAAAGTAATGATGTGCAGGACACGGCACAGCTGCTCATTTTTCTTCGCGGAGTTAGCTCAAACTTTGAAGTGTCCGAGGAGCTGGCAGCCCTAAAAAGTCTCAAAGGTACTACGACAGGGGAGGATATTTTTGGTAAAGTGTGCCAAGCGATAGAAGAGTTGGATCTAGACTGGTCTAAGCTGGCCAGCATCACGACTGACGGAGCTCCTAGTATGGTTGGCGCGTCAAGGGGACATAGTTCACACTGATTAGCCTAATACGCATGAGTAAGTAAATAATTTGATTTCAATAGCAATGAATATGAAAAAATGTCATTACGATAGTAATAATGCTCTTTTAATAGGCTATATATCACTTGATATGTATGGTGCATAAATAATAAATTAATCTAGCATTAGGAGGCATAATACTGTAAATCCATTTAAAATCATAATAAAATCTCCACAATAAATCACTCCGGCCCATGCCATTTTCTGTTAGACTACGGCCCTCCATTATAGAAAGGAAAAATGATGTGGCCCTCATAGAAAAAAGTTTGGGGACCCCTGCTTTATATCATACAGATGATTCTGAAGTCAAAGTCTGCTGGTTTCAAAGTGTTTTGAATGGTTTCCCTCATCATGCAGCCTATAGGCCATGTAGACATTTTTGGCATTTTTCCCACATTAATGTGAGACCGAGACAGAATAAAAAGTAAATATTATATGTTCTTAGGAGTGCCAATATTCCTACATATTGTGGCTATTATTAATTTTGGATTGTGCATTTTAATTTTTACAAAGTGTGTTTCTAATTCATCATAAATCAGCCACTGGTTTTTCAGTGTTTTCATACTTACCACCGATATGACAATGGTTTAAATTTGGTCAATAATTGGCGGATAAATATCGGCAGCCGATACATCGCTGCATCCCTAGTTAAAATACCAGTACAGCCACAAGACGTCAATCTTAGATTTAGTGCAATAAATTAGCTTAAAACCATTATCAGTGTGAAGTTATATCCAATATTATAACTTTGTTGCCATCACAATGTAATGCTGGTAAATTCCTGATTTTGTCACAGTAAAATCATGCCAACACATATCATTTTTACGTCTTGTGGCTATACTTTTGAAACAGTATTTTAATGTTTATGGATTGGCACCATTCACTTCCATTGCACTGTAACCGTTAAGTTTGCTTCTTCTTTTTTTTTTATAAACGAGGGACTATTTTTGGTGGTAATCATCATTATGTTCGACTGAGATCTGTATTGAACCAGGAATATTTCTTTCATCTCAAAACGGACAAATTTCAGATGTTTTTTATCGGCCTGGCTGATATATCGGTCATCATGGACAGATGTTCGTCATCATTCTGAATTTTTGGCCTCATCATAAGGTCACTTGTGGTTAACGAGCTGGTTACCTGCAGAACTGTCTCGAATGGTTCATGTTGGGTCCTGCTTTGATGTTTCCTTTCTCCGGGTCGTAGATGGTGGTGGCTCTGGCATACGCTCCTCCCAGTATGAATATATATCCATTCAACGTCACGGCTGGGGCGTATTTATTATCTGAACAATGGAAAAATAAACCACAAGTCACCTTACACGGTCTAGATAAGTCAACATGACACAGCGTTTGCAACCTGTTGTTGGATTTTGTAAATGGCATCATAGATTATGAAGCCCATTTTAAGCACTAAGCAATTGAGATAAGCAATTGTAAACAATGAGAAAAGCTTAAGGGTTTGTTATGCTTTAATCTTTCATAAAATCAGCCAACAACTTATTCATTTGTACAGTACATGGCTATAAAAGTAACAGCTGGGTCATTCTCGGACAATCATTTAATGTCCGATTGTAAATCAATACCACTGTTCCAGCACATTATTCTGGCATGAATGTGTATAGCTCCTTTGATTAGAGTAATCAGGCAGGAGACAGCACATAAATAATTGACTTGAATTCACATTCAGCCCAACAGCTGGGGCTTCAACCACATCGGCTGAAGAATTGAGAACATGGAGCTAATTAAATCCTGAACCTTTTTAGATTTGGACTGAATCCTCCTGGGAAGAGCAGATATTACAGATCAAAATAAATAAATAAGAAAGCAAGATGAACAAATAATAGTTAGAAATAGAAGTGTGCACCCATGTGAACCGTACAATTTTGAACAACAAGCATAGGAAAGATTTGATAATAAAGGTAACCAGAGATATGATGGCTAGGCTGGCTGAATCTCACGAAACCTGTCAGGATATTTTATCTCAAAAATCAAAAGAAAATGTTACGAAAAGGAGGCCAAGCCAGGGGCCTGGGTAGCTCAGCATGTATTGACGCTGAACACCACCCCTGGAGTCGTGAGTTTGAATCCAGGGCGTGCTGCCTTCACTGTCGGCCCCCAAGGATGTGAGGCATGCTGCCGTTTCCCCCCATTGAAAAAAGGTTGAGGAGCGTGACCATCTGCATGGGCCGGAGGACCCACTACCGTCCACCGGGGGAGGAGCAAGCTGTTGTCCGGCAGAGGTTGGGGAGTGGCTGAGGGCCGGACGACAGTGTATCTGGGCGCCGGTGAACCAGGTATTTCATCTCTCTCTCTCGCTCCGCTAGGGGCGGTTGTGGCTCAGGTGGTAGAGCGGGTCAGCCGCTAATCGCAGGGTTGGCAGTTTAATTCCCATCCCACATGACTCCCCATGCCGAAGTGTCCTTGGGAAAGACACTGAACCCCAAGTTGCTCCCAATGGCAGGCTAGCACCTTGTATGGCAGCTCTGCCGCCATTGGTGTGTGAATGTGTGTGTGAACGGGTGATTGGGACACAATGTAAAGCGCTTAGGTTAAAAAGGCGCCATATAAGTGCAGACCATTTGCCCTTCCCCTCATCACCCTACCCAGCCCCTGAGAACCGGGGAAAAGCCTGCCGGCAGTTGGGGCCGAAATGTTATTTTGACGGTTCAGCTGGTTCCCGCCTCCTCCTTTCTCAACCTTACTTTGTTACATACTGTTACACTATTTTGGTGTCACGTGTGTTACCCTGATGGTGTTTTGTGTTTGTAACACGTTTATTACATATTATACATGTTTTTCGACCATTACTCCAGGAAATCTCGCTCTTGATTAAACGTAAGTCTTCATGTGCCCTTTTGCTTTACCACCTGTGTTACTATGGTGCTTAACGGTACATTTAGCAGTGCAAAGCAGATTTTGTAATCTGACGAATTGCAAAAGGTTGGTATATTAACATTAATTAAAGTTATATATGGAAGTTAACTGTAATATATACTGAAATGACATCTGAAATGACATACAGTGAACTTCTGGCAACCAGATTTGACAGTATTTTACCGAAATTTATCAGGATTTATTTTTCAATGTATTCCAGTTTAATGTGCAAAGACAAATATAAGTAAGCCATAGTGCGGTCGACTTCCTGAAAGTATTTTGACATCCAAAAAATACAAAAGGGCACTACTGAGAGTTCCTTGTTGGGTTTGAATCAACATTTCCATTACCAGCTCAGATCTTATTGCTATTAATCTTTCAAGGCCTTTTTATTATGAGACACCATGTTGTTTTAAGTCCTTTATGAATGTTGACCGTTTCCATGGCTTTATCGATTGAGTAAGAAGTTAAACAACAAGATAATGAAAGCTGCCATGCTTATATATCTTGGTTCTAACATAAAACAAAGGCCGTGTGAGACACGACTGCAATAACCACATGATCCACAGGCCACAATGTCCATAGCAACATCAAAATCAATAAACGCCTGGGCAAAATCAGACGAGATGGCGTAACATTATTTCCCAAGCTGAAATCCTCAAGAGTTCATTATCCGTTTGTGTAAAAATACCTGCAACACTTGACATCTCCTTCGACCTTTTCAGATTGTTCAAGCCCTTCAAAGTAATCAAAATATCATGTTCGTTCTCACACGCACATGGCCTTTTGAGATGGAGTCTCGGCGTGGTATGATGTCAGCCATGGCTTCTGATCTTTCAGTTACCTGCTGTAAACGCTCATCGAAATAACAGTTCATCCAAACAACTTTAGGTGTTCGGCTCCAGGCGAATCAAATGTGTTTTAAAGTTGCATGTGTATGAGCAGACGTTTGCTGCTGGCTGTGGAGCTGAATGTCAGGATCACTAATTTTCTGTTGCCTGGATGCATTTTTAAAACAACGTAACAAAATCCTGGTTTCACAGTTTGAAATGAGGTCTATAATACCTGGAGTTCTCTGTCTGTTAGAATTCCTGTTTATCTCAAAGGCAGTTGCTCGGTTGGTGCCCAAGAAGTACGCAACCTGCATGATGCCATCTTTGCTCATGGGAGCTCAAATCTTGGCACAGAAATTTGTGAGCTATTTACCTGAGCTGTAAATTGAAATTTCCACAGGAAATTGACATCCTCACAATGCTGAGTATACAATACTATACCATACGTTAAGGTAACATAAGGTAAGGTAATGTAACAACAATGTAAGTTAACATAACGTAACGTAATGTAACATAACATAAGGCAACATAATATAATGTAAGGCAACGCTAGGTAATTTAACGTAACATAAGGTAACATAACATAGTGTAACATAACTTAACATAAGGTAACGTACCATACATAAGGTAACATAACGTAACACAACATTACAACGTAACATAACAGCATATAACAGAAAACAAATTTAACGTGACCATAACTTTAATGTAAACATTGCATTAACTAAATATAATATAAAACATTATATAATATAAATAACATAACAAAACATAACATAACATAAGGTATAAAACCATACCTTAAGGTAACATAACACACTGCAATGTAACTTAAAGTAACAAAACATATGGTCAAATAAGGTAAGGTAAGGTAAAGTAACATAATATAACAAAACAACATAACATAAGGTCACATAAGGTAAGGTAACGTAACAACAATGTAACTTAACATAACGTAATGTAACGTAACATAAAATAAGGCAACATAATATAATGTAAGGCAACGCTAGGTAATGTAACGTAACATAGAATAACATAAGGTGTATGTTACATAATGTAACATAAGGTAACATACCATACAAAAGGTAACATATCATAACACAACTTTACAATGTAACATAACAGCATATAACAGAAAACAACTTTTAACATGAACGTAACTTTAATGTAAACAGCATTAACTAAATATAATATAAAACATAATATAATATAAATAACATAACATTAACATAAAAGAACACAACACAACATAAACAAAATAGCATGACACAAAACATAATAAACATTGAACATAACTGTGACGAGGAGGAGGGGAGGGCCAGGCCGTGACTAAGCACACCCGGCCCCCAATCAGGCTAATCAGCCGAGGAGAGGGATAAGTGCAGCGGGATGCGGCAGTTTGGGAGAGAGAGAGCTACATGCAGCTGCCATGTGTGCGTTCATGTTTTGTGTCTTTTTGTTTAAGTTCCTATTAAAATATTACTTTGATTGTTCAGCCGGTTCCCACCTCCTCCTTTCTCCGGTTTCGGTGCCAATGCAACAGGGTTGAAATGGGAAAGGTCCGGGTGTGCTTAGTCACGGCACATTATTATAGATTTATAGTTCATATAATTGAACATAAGCCAATCATTAGCCTACAGTTCACAGCAATCCATTTTACATTTACATTTACATTTATGCATTTGGCAGACGCTTTTATCCAAAGCGACTTACAGTGGAATTATTACAGGGACAATCCCCCCGGAACAACCTGGAGTTAAGTGCCTTGCTCAAGGACACAATGGTGGCAGCCGTGGGGTTAGAACCTGTGACCTTCTGATTAACAGCCCTGTGCTTTAGCCACTACGCCACCACCACTCCCCCATTTTGCTATTGATTTAGTCAATCAGTCTGAGATATATTATGAGGGCTTGTCTAAGGACGCATCAATGTACACCTGCATCAGATGGACCCTTTTGGACCATCTTGGTTGTGTCGCATCATAAACGTACCATTTTAGCTCCATCAACTTGTGTTTGAATGCAAGTACATGTTCTCATCTTGTGCTGTCTGTGGTGAGTGCGGTTTGTTCTCTTTATAAGCTGTGTGTTGCTTATACAGCTGAAGTTTCACTTACTGCCCCCTAGAGAAAACAGGTGGTACTTCAAACTTGAATTGCTTGCAGTGAATGGAAGAAATATTTCTTATTATAGTCCAGGGACGTGATTCATTGCGTACATTTTTTTAACATGTTATTTTTTATATAATTAATCGCAATGAATTATCGCATTAAGTCGACAGTGGTTCTCAGCAGGAAACTGATGGAGTGCGTACTCCAGGGAGGGAAGGAGGTATTGCCCCAAGTGAAGGAGTTCAAGCACCTCGGGGTCTTGTTCACGAGTGTGGGGACAATGGAGCGGGAGGTTAGCCGGAGAAACGGGGCAGCGGGGGCGGTATTGCACTCGCTCTATCGCACCATTGTCACGAAAAGAGAGCTGAGCCGGAAGGCAAAGCTCTCGATCTACCGGTCAATTTTTGTTCCTACCCTCACCTGTGGTCATGAAGGCTGGGTCATGACCGAAAGAACTAGGTCGCGAGTACAAGCGGCCGAAATGGGCTTCCTCAGAAGGGTGGCGGGCTTCTCCCTTAGAGATAGGGTGAGGAACTCAGTCATCCGTGAGGAGCTCGGAGTAGAGCCGCTGCTCCTTTGCGTCGAAAGGAGTCAGTTGAGGTGGTTTGGGCATCTGGTAAGGATGCCCCCTGGCCGCCTCCATAGGGAGGTGTTTCAGGCACGTCCAGCTGGGAGGAGGCCTCGGGAAGACCCAGGACTAGGTGGAGAGATTACATCTCCACACTGGCCTGGGAATGCCTCGGGGTCCCCCAGTCAGAGCTGGTTAATGTGGCTCGGGATAGGGAAGTTTGGGGCCCCCTGCTGGAGCAGCTGCCCCCGCGACCCGACTTCGGATAAGCGGTAGAAGATGGATGGATGGATCGACAGTTCTACATGAAACACAACATAATATAAAATCATATAACATTTTATATCATATAATAATAACAACACATAACAAAAACATAACTTTAACATAAAACATAATATAAACAATAGATAACATCAACATAGCATATAACATAAAAATAACTTTAACATAAACCATAACAACAGCATAACATTTAACATAAACATAGCATAACATAACTTCATATACAGTAAATAATATAGCATATAATATATAACATAACATAAATAAAACATAATGTAACATCATAACATTACATAACATAACACAGCATTAACATGAAACATAACAGAACATAAAACATAACATTAACATCACATAAAATAATATAACATCAATTTCACGGCTTTTAAGGGCCTTCCAAAAAAGTTGGTTGCTCACAAACATTTACTATAATATAATAAAATATTTGCAATATGTAACTTGCAAAACATGTTTAGTCAGAATACACTGCTACTATTAAATGGCTCTCAAAGGAAAAATATATATATATTTTTTTTGCTCCCAGAATATTGTGGTTTTGTCATTTAGCAGTAGGGCTAACTGCACAGGCCAAACCCTGACATCTAATTTCAAACCTTTTAAAAGGAGCCTCATCTGATACGTCAGACAGAGATATTCTATTTACATTCTATTGGTCACGCAAACATTAAAATGTTGATATTAAGAATCAGCCACTTTGAAACCGAAGACGTCGCTCAATATTACATTGGGGTGAATGGCTAACATCTTCATTAGCGGCCAAACACAGTGCATTATACAACCGTGGTTTGACATCTCGTTACCCATGCCATTTAACATCTCCAAGACTGCAAACCATCTCAAAGCCGCCTAAGCTAGGTTTGACCAGCAGCCTGACCAGCTGTTCAGTGTTCAAATCCTCTCTCAAACCATCAAAATTGACCATCTTGGTCAGTCTGGGAGACCAACTAACAGCTTAGGCAAAAATATGCTTCTTTTTCTTGTTCATCAGAAATCACAACAGATAACGTTACATGAGATAAATAGGTAATCTACTCTAAAGAACTTCTCATGAACCTCTCAAATATCATGAACTACAGACTAGACACACCATCTCCTGAAAGATAAACACATTACATCTAAACAGAATTTCTTGCCATGCTTTATATGATTCAGACATCACAAAACCACTTTCACATCTTAAAATGGACCTAGATGCTTCATCTAGATGAATTATGTAACAGTATAACAAGTGATTCAGAGGTGCAAAAATATGAGCATTCCGTAAGTGTGAATGATTCACCGGCACATTCTTTTCTCAGAGTCAACTGTCAGGAGAAAAGATAGTGGTTGGGGAAACTGTTAAACACATCTCGAGACATCTATAAATTGCTGTCGGTCAGCAAGTGTCTTTACGTTTGGTTGCTGGTAGGCATACTTATTTGGTTAATCATTCTAGCTCATTTGAAAAATAAACCACATATTCCAAATGTACCCTAACCAAATGTACCCTAACCAAATTTAAGGGCCATACACAGTTCATAGAATTGAACGCAAGTGTCTTGAGAGATGTTTTTAAAAATGGACATTCTTTTACACCTGAAACGGCATTGTAAAGCGGTCAATGGAAAGGAGGAGGCGAGAACCGGCTTTACAATATAAATAATAGTTTAATATAAAACTTAAGACAGTAGACACAAACACACATGACGGACATGTCCGTAAACGATCTCTCTCTCCCGCACGATCCTCCGCAGTCGACCTTTATCCCTCTCGGAGGCTTGATTAGCCTGATAAGGGACTGGGTGTGTATGATCACAACCCAGCCCCGCCCTCCACCCTGCCACATTCCTCCCTCGTTCTTTCAGGCAGGGGAGCCCCCGGCATGACATACACCCCCCCCCCCCCCTTCCCTGGGGAGGGGCGTGCCTTTTTGCCCCGTCTACCGGCAGGTCATCCCAGTCTACCTGGACGAGGGAGGGGACAAGGGGAGGGAAACAGAAATAATTAAATAGGGGGTGTACTTCCAATAACAGTGTAGTACCCCCCAAAAAAACACTGTAAAATTTAAACGAGAGGGAAAAGGCCAACACAGAGTGGCAGTGAGAGAGAGAGAGAGATTAAAAAAAAAAAAACATAATCGCCAGTTCTCCAATACACCGTAGCTTGTTCCTCGGCCACTCCTCCACCCTCTAACGGACGACAGCCGCACCTCTCCGGGCAGATCGGAGGCAGACCTCCAGCCCCTGGCGGACGGAATGCCCCGCCACGTTCTTGGGGAACAGAAGGGGTCTCCCCCGCCCCTGGCAGCGGTTCTCCCGCTCCAGGCGGTCGGCAGCAAGCCCCTCCCCGCTCGCGGTCAGCGGTCTCAGACCCCGCCGCGTTTCAGCGGCCAGTAGGTGACTCCTCCGCCCCTGGCAGCGGCCCTGACCACTCCAGGCGGTCGGTTTGGAGCCCCTTCTCCCCTCGCGGTCGGCAGCTGTCGTCAGCTTCCGTATGATCACATGATTTGCATATAAAAAACAAATTAAAAAAAGCACAGACGGACTAGTGCTGCAACAACTAATTGATCAAATCGATTATAATCGATAATGAAAATTCTGTAAACAACAACACATTTCATTATTGATTATCCTGCGCTTCACTTACATTGTACTGATATTCCTTATAGTTAGAAAATAATAGTCATCTAATAGTCTATATAATGTTATGAATTCAATGTTATGCACATATTTCTATTTCACAAAACAGTTTGTCTTTATTGCAAGCAAATCACCATTAAACTTTTTACAAATCTTCACTAAGCGACCACGGACACATCCGTGTCAATGAAACCGATCACAACAGAGAAAAAGAGCGCAGTCGTTTTGATTAAATATATGTTTTGTGCAACAAATTACGTTTAAATGTATCTGTTATTTATAGAAATCCTACATATAATGCAAGAAATTATTTTTAATAAGAACATTAGTGAGATTATTTTCTAGAGTCCCTTTTTTATAAAATAAAAGACATTGAGATACAGAAACATGCTGCAATATTAAGAGAAGTATATTGTACCATGTATATTATTGTGCTATTTCCTCCATATTGTAACATTCATATTTTCAAACTTTTTTTTACAATAATACAATAATAAATGATACAAATAAAAAATACTGTATTTTTAAAATAAAATACAGGCAATACAATTTGGCATTTTATCCTATTAAATTACTGAATAAAATAAAATAAAAATGATATTAAATTAAATTTAAATATGTTTATTTAATATTATATTATCAATTAATCAGCATATTATATATATATATATATATATATATATATATATATATATATATATATATATATATATATATATGTCTATATTAGGTTGTCAATCAATACATTTTTTAATCAAATTAATTGCATCATAAGCCGATTAATTAATCACAATTAATCGCATATTTTTTGGTCGTTGCTGAGAATGGCCCCATATAAAGATAATTCATATAAATAATGTAAATATGTATAAATATAATATCTATAATATCTTTAATAGATATATAATACAGATTGAAATTCAGTTTGAAATAACGTGCATTATATCAGATGATAAAGCACTGATTAGGCAACACAAAAAGTGGCTTAAGAAGTTAATATATTGTTTATTTTATCCTCATGTCATTGGCCAATTGCAATCTGTTTTGCATTGAGTTTGTTAATATGTCCAGTTCTTACAGTATGCGTTCTGCGTTCCATCTGCACTATTTTTTATTATTGTCTATTTACTAGTGCATACCTCAGATGCGTCTCACTGGTATTCAGCATCATAAACACCACATTTTAAGGACGTTGTGTGAAGTTAATAAGTAGTGGACACCTTAAAAATCACAAGTTTCGCCCACCAGTTGTGCTGTTGCATCCTCAGAGTGAACGAATCTCATTCTGTGGCTATATAAAGCGGCCACAAGTGATGAGCGACAGGTCATTTTGATGGTCACTTTGTTTCTATTTTAGTGATGTAGCCTCACACACAATCAAATCTTATTGGTCTAAGAATGTAACTTTACATAACTGTATCATCAATGTTCTGATTGGCTGTGATTGTGTCGCGTCGAGCGGTATTTTAGCTTTCAGTGTTTACAGAATCTTGTTAGCAACCTGGTTATGATGCTGTATTACAGTACCATGTAGAAACTTTCCGTACGCTCTTCCTTTTTGTGAACAATATTTTATCTCTAGGCAGCAGGCAGGTAGAAATCCCAAAATAAATGCATTCTACTCTATAAAAATGACAGATAAAGCTGGTTTCAGGACAGTTGTACTATAGCTGTGTCCTTTTTTAAATCCGCGCTTATTATTTCTTCACTAATGGGGAAGCCTTGCTTTCCAGCTCTAATCAAACACCTCAGCTGCACCTGGTGTGCGTCCCTCAGGGCGGCATTTGCCATCGAGTTACGAGTTTAAAAAAGTTCTTTCCCCCTTGAGCATTTCTCCACCTACATGCTCAATAAATATCTGGAGTGTGTCAAAATGCCAAAGACTAATGAAGTCTAATACTAGTGCAATTCTCAAAAATTATTTTCTCTTAGTTTCACCACTGTTTAACAAAAACTTTATACATCAAATTCAGACGTATCTGACATTGGCCCTGTGCTTGTTTGTGCATGGTGCTCGTAAAGGTTTTTTGGTTTTGTTTAATGAGTGCTATCTAACTTCTCTGACATCTCACTTACCCTTAACTTTGGAGATGGGTTCGCATCTTCTCCATTTTTAACCATAGAATTGGGGATAATTACTGTAAGGATACATTTTCCTACATTTTTACATCATTTATCAGTAACACTTTAGTTCAAACCTGCATATATAATGCATTATAGATGTGTTCATAACCCATTAAAAAGGTATTCAAAATGCCTTATAATAATTGTGATGCAATATATATTTTCATGAATATGTTTAACCACAATTACATACACTGATGAGCCAAAATATTATGACTACCTGCCTAATATGGTTGGTCCTCCGCATTATGCCAAAACAGTTCAGACCCGCCGATGCACGGACTCTACAAGATCCCTAAAGGGTGGTATCTGGTACTAAGACGTTAGCAGCAGATCCTTCAAGTCCTGTAAGTTGTGAGGTGGAGCTGCCGTGGATCGGACTTGTTGGTCCAGCACATCTCATATATATTCCATAGGGTTGAGTTCTGGTCAACACCTTGAACTCTTTATCATGTTCCTCAAACCATTACCAAACTATGTGTGCAGTGCGGCAGGAGCATTATCCTGCTGAAAGAGACCACTGCCAACAGGGAATATCATTGCCATGAAGGGGTGTACCTGGCCTTTAATGACGTTTAGGTAGGTGGCTCGGACCGGACCCAGGTGCCTTCACTTACCCAGGTAAATGGTGCACATGTCCACGTGATGTAAAAGAAAACGTGACTCATCGGACCAGGTAACTTTCCTCCACTGCTCCAAGGTCCAATTTCGATGCTCGTGTGCCCATTTTAGGCAATTTTGACCATGGGCACACTGACCATTCTGCAGCTACGCAGCCCCATACACAGCAGGGTGTGATGCACTGTGTGTTGTGACACATACCCATCATTACAATTTTCTGTGACTTGCCACAGAAGACCTTCTGTTGGTTCAGACCAGATAGGATAGCCTTCGTTGTCCTCGTGCATCGATGAGCCTTGGGTGCCGAGCAACCTGTCGTCGGTTTGTGGTTTGTCCCACCTCGGACCACTTACGGTACTCACCACTGCTGATCGGGAGCATCCCACGAGCCTTGCCATTTCAGAAATGCTCTGACCCAGTCATCTGGGCATAACAATTTGGCCCTTGTCAAAGTCACTCAGGTCTTTACTCCTGCCCATTTCTCCTGCATCAACACGTTGATAACGATAACTGATTGTTCGCTACCATCTACCATCTGATGGGTTTTATATTGCGATAATGACCGGCTGACTGTACATTATCTTCGCTTATTCCATGGCTACCTACAAAATAAATAAGTATACATGAAATATTGATTTGAGTTTTGTTCATGAGAAGAAAGTGACCGCAGTCTCCAGAAACAGCTGAATTCAACCTCCGGTTTGCGTTGGAGTTCTTTTGGTGTTTATTTGGTAAAAATGACTGTCAGACTGCTCATCATCCTGCTTATTACATGAATACTTGCTAAATAAATTAATAATTGGATATGAAATACTGATTTGAGGATGTGCAGTCATTATGCTGAAAAAATCTGACCGCTGGGTGAGGCAATTAACCAATCAGAATTGAGTGTTCTAGACACTCTAGAACACTAGAGAACACTAATATGAATGAATTATTATCATAATTCATTCATATTCCAAAATATTAGTAGCCCCAACACTACAACTGTACACCAGACAAACATTATTAAGTCTAAGAGTTGGCACAAAGTAAGACAGCAGCTTAGCAGAAGTGTTTGCAGTCAGACAGTTGAATAATTATTTCAAGTGCTCTTACCGATCATGGGTGACTCAATAAAGCTCCAGGAATTGGTTTGAGGCACATAAGACTGTAGAACTCCAGCAGAGCGACCGGCTTCATTCACTCCTCCAAACACATAGATTTTCCCTCCACAGACTGTCGCTGCTGCTGAATGGACAGGTTTTGGTAAAGAGGCTAACATCTCCCATTGGTTGGTGATGGTGTCATACCTGGAAGGGAAATTGAAACAATATTTACCCTATAAAATTAACAAAGAACAGCAAAAAATCTTAAAATGGATACATTTTTCAAAAGTAGACAATTTCTAAATCTTTAGTGCTTTAATATTAAATTTGACTTTAGTGAAAATAAATAAAACATCAAGAAAATTATAGTATATTGTAAAGGTTCGGATAATGTCTACATTTAAACAGTTGTAATAAATACTGTTGATTATAGTGAAAATATGCAAGGGGGAATCTGTCAGCGTCAGTGCACAGCCATTTTCAGATCTCTCCAGAGATATTCAATCGGGTTCAAGTCTGGGCTCTGTCTGGGCCACTCAAGGACATTCACAGAGTTGTCCCGTAGCCACTCTTTTGTTATCTTGGCTGTGTGCTTAGGGTCGTTGTCCTGTTGGAAGATTAACCTTCGCCCCAGTCTGAGGTCCAAAACGCTCTGGAGCAGGTTTTCATCAAGGATGTCTATGTACATTGCTGCATTCATCTTTCCCTCGATCCTGACTAGTCTCCCAGTGAGCCGCTGAAAAACATCCCCACAGCATGATGCTGCCACCACCGTGCTTCACTGTAGGGATGGTATTGGCCAGGTGATGAGCAGTGCCTGGTTTCCTCCAGACATGACGCTTGCCATTCAGGACAAAGAGTTCAATCTTTTGTTTCTCATGGTCTGAGAGTCCTTCAGGTGCCTTTTGGTAAACTCCAGGCAGGCTGTCATGTGCCTTTTACTGAGGAGTGGTTTCCGTTTGGCCGCTCTACCATACATGCCTGATTGGTGGAGTGCTGCAGAGATGGATGTTCTGCTGGAAGGTTCTCCTCTCTCCAAAGAGAAACGCTGGAGCTCTGTCAGAGTGACCATCAGGTTCTTGGTCACCTCAGTTTGGCAGGGCAGCCAGCTCTAGGAAGAGTCCTGGTGGTTCCAAACTTCTTCCATTTACGGATGATGGAGGCCACTGTGCTCATTGGGACCTTCAATGCTGCAGAATGTTTTCTGTACCCTTCCCCAGATCTGTGCATCAATACAATCCTGTCTCAGAGGTCTACAGACAATTCCTTGGACTTCATGGTTTGGTTTGTGCTCTGACTTGCACTGTTAACTGTGGGACATTATATAGACAGGTGTGTGCCTTTCCAAATCATGTCCAATCAACTGAACCACAGGTGGACTCCAATCAAGTTGTAGAAACATCTCAAGGATGATCAGTGGAAACAGGATGCACCTGAGCTCAATTTTGAGTGTCATGGCAATATATATATATTGTGTGCAGGTGATGTAATGTATTGAAGAAGAAGTAGGATATGTTAAAGAATATAAATGAAATATGGATATAAGTAAGAACATATGGATTGACTATTGCACATGGTTGTATTGACAAAAGGGAAGTATTTGGGGGTCGTTTTAACTGTTCATGAGATGGAAGGCCTGAGGGAAAAAACTGTTCCTGTGCCTGGCTGTTCTGGTGCTCAGAGCTCTGTAGCGCCGGCCATAGGGCAACAGTTCAATTAGGAAGTGTGCTGGGTGAATGGGGTCAAGAGTTATTTTACTAGCCCTTTCCATCACTCTGGATTTGTACAGCTCTAGCAGGGTGGGTAGGGGCGCGCCAATAATCCTCTCAGCACTCCGAACTGTCCATTGAAGTCTTCTGATATCTGACTTGGTAGCTGAACCAAACCAGACAATTATTGAAGTTCAGAGGACAGACTAAATGACTGCTGAGTAGAACTGTGTCAGCACAGGATGTGGCAGCTTGAACTTCCTCAGTTAGTGAAGGAAGTACAACCTCTGCTGGGCCTTTTTCACAATGGAGTCAATGTGGGTCTCCCACTTCAGATTTTGTGAGATGTAGAGCCCAGGAACCTGAATGACTCCACTTCTGCCACAGTGCTCAGTGTTCAGAATGGTGAGCGGGGGTCAGTGCTGGGGTGTTCCTCCTAAAGTGCACTGTTATCTCCACTGTTTTAAGCGTGTTCAGCTCCAGGTTGTTTTGACTGCACCAGTGAGCCGGCCGTTCAACCTCCCTTCTGTATGCAGACTCATCATCATCCTGGATGTGGCTAATGACAGTAGTGTCATCTGCAATCTTCAGGAGATTGACAGAGGGTCCTTGGCGGTGCAGTCATTTGTGTACAGGGAGAAGATTAGTGGGTAGAGCACACATATCTGGGGGCACCAGTGCTATCTGTCAGTCAGGAACAGAGAGCTGGGATAATTTATTCCATAGGGTAGTGGGATTGATGGTGTTAAAAGCCAAACTGAAGTCAACAAATACTATCCTTGCATAAGTCCCTGTTCTGTCTATAGGTTGAAGTATGTAATGCAGTCCCGTATTGACTGCATCATCCACAGACCTGTTTGCTTGATAGGCAAACTGCAGGGGATCCAAAAAGTTTCAATGATGTCCTTCAGGTGGGCCAACACCAGTCTCTCAAATGACTTAATGACCATGACAGTAGTGTCATCTGTAAACTTCAGGAACTTGATGGAGGGGTCCTTGGCGGTGCAGTCATTTGTGTACAGGAAAAAGAGTACTGGAAGGGCACGCATTCCTGGGGTGATCGAACAGATGCTGGAAGTGAATTTCCACAGTCTCACTTGCTGCTGCCTGTCTGTCCGATATATGGTGATCCACTGCAGATAGAGGTGGGAACAGAGAGCTGGGTTTACTTAGTCTGGAGAATAGCTAAAATGATGGAGTTGAAAGCCGAACTGAAGTCCACAGAAAGGATCCTTGCATATGTCCCTGGTCTGTCCAGATGTTGCAGGATATGATGCAATACCATGTTAACTGCATTATCCACAGACCTGTTTGCTCTATAAGCAAATTGAAGGAGATCCAGAGAGGGTCCAGTGATGTTCTTCAGGTGGGCTAATACCAGTCTCTCAAATGACTTCATGACCACAGATGTCAGAGTGACGGGTCTGTAGTCATTAAGTCCTTTGATCATGGGATTCATTGGGATGGGATGATTGTGGAGCATTTGAAGCAGCAGAGAATTTCACACTGCTCCAGTGATCTTTTGAAGATCTGTGTTAAGATGGGGACCAGCTGGATAGAACAGTATTTTAGAAAAGTGGGAGAAAACCCCCCTGGGACATGTGCTTTTCATGTTGTCTTCTGTTTCTGGAAGACCCGGCACACATCTTCTTCAGAGATCTCAAGTGCAAGTTTAAGTGCAGATCTATATATATATATGTATGTGTGTGTGTGTGTGTGTGAAGATTTTAGGATTTATGCAAAATATATCTTAAAAATAGGCTTTCAGGGTTTATCTTGATTATAATACAACTTAAAAAAAATACTATCATCCATTTCTAAAATTTTATTTCATATATTCAAATTTATAAATCTCTAAAATATTATTTATTTTGGTTTTGGAGTGAAATATGATCCGGAGATTTCTTTGTGACATCCATAAAAAATATACAAAATTTAAATGGAGAGAAGCACATTTCACCATTATTAATTGTATTAAAATGGCAAAGAAAAAATTAATTCAAAAATCAGTAATTCACAAAAATGCTTGGCTGATTTCTGATACTTCATGTAATCTTATTAAATTTCACACTGGATTAACATTCATCTAATCCCACAGTACACACTCACAGGATAGGGACAAGTATTTGGATCATGCAAAATGCTAGAAGAGCAGGTGTTCATTGCGGGACTGATGAACACAGATTCCAACCTCAGATGCTGCCTCAGTCCTGCAGAAGGAACTGAGGGGAATATGTGGAGAATGCCTTTTAGAAGGTGAAAATTGAGCTGGGAATGAAACCTGGTTGTACTCACTGACTGAGACCATAATTACCTTAACTGAGGAGCAGAAAATGTGTTCAGTCTACAGGCAAACCTGCCTTATCTGCTACACATTTAACACATCCAAAGCTGTGGAAGCTTGGCCAAGTTTATCACTTTCTGAAATCCTATAGGAGAATCTCATGATCCAGTTGTACTCACAGCAAGTGAAAGAACAATTCCAAGTTATTTTCAACGTAATATCTATGGACAGCAGTTGTTGCATGTCCTCCATTATTATCATAGACAATGATTTCAATTTGTCCTGCAGAGTATATAAATAAATTAACATTGTGTGTACAGTCATTAAATTATAATGCAAGTCTATGGGGCAAGTGTTCATGAGGATTTAAAAGCTTTTCAACATGTCTGTGAGGACATAACTGCGGTCCTTGAGTATCGGTACTATCGGAAACTATATGCCGACCTCCCGTGTGATCATGTTGTTGCATCTTCATGAGACCAGGAATGGAGAGGTGAGGGTCCAGTGTGAGTTGCATTGCCGGACCAGCACGACAGGGCTGCTCGAGTGAAGGCAGCGCCGCACGCTCCTCGGACCAATAACATTTTTATGCTTATTTGAAATATGATATTTTATCATAATCTTGACCAACAGTTTTGGATATTTCACCTTTTCCCTATTCAAGTAGATTGTTTAAAGTTACAAAAGCAATATCTTCTTATAAACAGCCATAACATAAATGTGTGACATACAATACATTACAAGTCAAACTTATATAATGGAAGTAATTTATAAATAAGTCTCCAAATAAGATGCCAAACATTCAAGTTTGTTTGCATGTGTGATCAACATTACATATTTAAAGTTTCTGATAGATTTTAACCATGTAGCTTTACAAGTATGTGTCATAATATCTGAAAATGTACATTGAATGTGTGTTATTTTGTATTTTGTGCATGTGTAATGTAAAGAACGTCCAGCAGGACTTATAACCACTTATAAATATCTTATGGATGTTTATAAGAAGACATAGCTAAGTATTATAGTGTAATATAATTGTGGTTACAACTATTTTGGAGAAGTTGTAACAGTTTATTTGGTGTGTTATGAGACATTACTAATGCACTATAAATATGGACTTTATAGAAAGTATTACCGAAATACTTGAAGTGCCTATTATGTATATATTTGACTGTTTTAGTCTTGTCCCAGACCCAGACTTTCAATATTAAACTATACAAATCCATAATAAATATTCCAATTATTAAACTTTTAAAACTATGATCATCTAAACAAACAGTAAAAAAAAAAAAAAAAAGAATTCAATATGTATTGTGTGAAAATTAGCTCTTAAATTTTTTACTGTTTGAAGAAAACAAAGAAAATTCAAGGGATATATCACTTGTGAGCAGAATATTTTTATTAGGTTCTAATCAAGCTTTAACTGAAGTAAATAAATTGTTATTGTGTGTATTTAAGATACATAAAATGTTAGCTATGAAATTAGCCATAGCAAGGCAACAGAGTCATCCAAAAACGTTTAAACTGTTACTTCCATCAGTTTCATTTCCACCATAGAATTCAATTAAATTTACACTGTGGTGGGAATTTTCCTGACTTTAAGAAAAAAATGACAAAAACTACCTAAAACGTCTGTGATGCATGTGCATACACCGTTGGAAACTGATAGTAGACAAATGAAAAAAAAAAGTTTTAAATGTGTATTATTTGAACAGGGGATTATTTTCTAACTGTTGGATCATGGAGGCTGTAATTCCCATGTATAGAGTTTGCTTTGTGCAAACCAAAAACGTAGCAATCTGTGTTTGCTTGCAACCCATGCAAAAAAAAACTTTGTTTGCATGAACAACGTCAAAACAAACGACTCATTTTTATGCGCAAACTACGAATATGCGCAAATTAAAGAATGAAATTAAAGGGATACAGAATAGAGTTTTATTGAAACACCTTCTCTATTCATTTTATAAACTGCATAACAGGTTGTTTTAACAACAGCATGTCATAGATGCATAGATAGATTCAATTGAAATAATCAGTATATTCCTTTAAGCACACAAATGAATAATAAAATATAGGTCTTTCCTGTCTCCAAATCAAGTAATGAAACACAACTCTTCTTGCAAACACTGGATCCCCCCCGTACAGTAAACAGAGCTGAAACTGAAATGAAAACAGATGGTTCGCGAGCGGATATCTCGACAGAAGCGAGCGGTTCATTGTCAGCTCAGCAGACCATTAATTAGACAGAGCGAGTGTGTTATCAGGCCACTTCTGTGTCGTTTTTTAATGAGACTTTCATAGTGTCATGCAGGAGGAAACCAATTATATAAAGCAGAGAGTTTGGTTTCTCTGAGTTTCACTGCTCCATGGGAGTTCTGTCATGAATAAAGACATCTACAACACAAATTAAAAATGATTAGGACTCTTGTTTCTTGCATGAAGGAATCTGATGCGAATTACAACATTCAACAATGAACCAGCTGTATTTATGAGACTTGTCTGGCATATGCGGCCTATATGTGCTTTAATGAAAATTGTTCTTTAATTAAGGGGATTTTTTTTTTCTCTTTTTCTTATCGTATGAAATCGAGGAAGCTGGAGGCAAAATTATTTTTTAATCTCCCTAATCCATAAAAACTACTTATAGAACATCATTTGATTTTTTGGATAAATATCTGCTTCCACAAATACTAAACACAATTATATTATTTCAAGTGAACAGCATCTATAAATTAAACTAGCAGCTCTCTGCAGTATTTGTAGTAACTTTCGTCTATAAATGTGCTCCTTATTCTCTATACAGTGCACTATATCAAGCGTAAAATTCAAAGTAACCAATTTCATAGTTGTATAAAGTTACATTGTCTTACCATTACAAGCCCTCATCTTTAAAAGTCATGAGAAAAACATAATACAAAAGTCAATATTTGATTTCAAGGATAATGTTTTGTACGATTAACAATGCTGGTTTACCACTTGATGTCTAATGTAAAATCTGTTCATTATGTCCTGAAACAAATCCAGTTGAGAATCACTGCTCTACAGTAGCTGTATCTATCATTTAAACTGCTTAAATAGTGGGTCACAGTGCTCTAAAACTCACTGTGAATGTTTTGGCGTGACAGGAGCATCTCATGAGAGGTGCACATTCCTAAAATGACATGCAACATCACGCAAGCGGTTAAATAAGTCGACACATGTCTGCCAGCCGAGGCAGCTGGGGGGCACGGAGGGGTCAGGAGAACTTTGGAAGTGTCGCACTGCACATAATATGCGCACAAAATATCTGGCAAGCTTGCAACTATGCAGAAAGGCAGTGAGCAAGTCCACCTGTCATCTAATCAACGTTCTTTGTACTTGCAGTTGGTCGAACTCGTGATACTCGTGATGGTGTGATCTTGGTCGGAGGTTACTCGGCCCTGATCTTTGGAATATCACTATAGCCTTAAAAGCCTCTTAGGTGTTTCTTTCAAATGTGTGTATATATATATATATATATATATGTATATATATATATATATATATATATATATATATATATATATATATTCAGATAATTAAAATGCATTACATTCCTGTGGCTGAAGAGTTCATCATTGATAAGACAAATAGTAGTTTTAGAATACAATGTATTGTTTACTACCATATTATTGATCATAAGTCAATCATTGACACACAGTTCACAGCAATCCATTACACAAGTGAATTTATCAATCAGTTGGAGATTTATTATGAGGGCTTGTTTAAGGATTCGTCAATTTACATCTGCGTCAGACTTGTGTAGCGTCTCGGGTGTGTTGAGTCATAAACATACATTTTTAGGTCACTGTGTCATGTTAAATATAGTTTAATACTCAATCTTTAAACACATCTTGAGATCCCTTAGTTCGCATTTGCGCTCCTTCGAGTGTTTGAATGCAAGAATGTAACGCATGTTTGTGTTGTTCTGCTACTGAAGTGTTGTTAATGTTTTCTTCACTGTATAAACTGGGTGTTGCTCATACAGCTGAAGTTTCACTTACTGCCCTCTGGAGTAAACAGGTGGTATTACAAGCTTGCATTTCTCAGGAATCTTCCCTATTATGGTCAGTGGGCATGCGATTAATTGCGTAAATTTTTTTAACGTGTTATTTTTTGTAAAATGAATCACACTAAATTAACGCGTTAAATTGACAGCCCTAATATATATATATTAGGGCTGTCTATTCAGTGCGATTAATTGTATTAAAAATAACGCTTTAAAAAACACCTGTTTACACAGTGAAGAAACACTTCAGCAGAACAACACAAACATGTGTTACGTTCTTGCATTCAAAACACTTGAAGGAGCGCAATTGCGAACTAAGAGATCTCAAGATGTCTTCTAAGTATTAAACTATATTTAACTTCACACAGTGACCTAAACATGTATGTTTATGACGCAACACACCCGAGACACTACACAAGCATGTCTGACGCAGGAGTCCTTAAACAAGCCCTCATAATAAATCTCTGATTGATAAATTCACTTGTGTAATGGATTGCTGTGAACTGTGTGTCAATGATTGACTTATGATCAATAATATGGTAGTAAACAATACATTGTATTCTAAAGCCGCTTTTAGTCTTATCAATGATGAACTGTTCTGCTACAGGAATGTAATGCATTTAAATTATCTGAATATATATATATATATTATATTTAAAGAAAACTATGTATCATTATTTAATCATAATATATAGAAATATTGTTATATGGGGGGGCTTTCACAGCAAATATTTGTATATGCAATTAAATAAGATTAATCATAATCGTAATTACATGGGACACCATGTAATTAATTCGATTACAAATTTTAATTGATTGACAGCCCTAATATATATATATATATATATATATATACACACTGCTGGCCAAAATATTGGAATAATGTACAGACTTTGTTCTTATGGAAATAAATTGTTATTTTATTCACCCAAGTGAATAACCACTGTCTCCTTATGATGATTCGCTTATGTTTTCCTTTTTTGTAAGTCGCTTTGGATAAAAGCGTCTGCCAAATGAATAAATGTAAATGTAATGGGTAGTGTAGTTCTTCTCCAAGAATTCGTCTATTAAAAAGGATTTGGTTGACAGGTTTAAACAGATATTTGGCTAACATTAACAAATAGGTCTAGCCCCTGTGGGCTTTTTGAGAAACTATTATGAAGCCAAAAAAGTTTATTTCTTTCTGATGTATAAAAGTATAGCAGGGAAATGTTCATGTTACTGTTGAGAGTTGACATAAAGATAAATGTTGTAGTTAGATGCAAATTAAATGTTATGATTCACTTCCTCTTGTCACATTGCAACTTTAGCAGCAGCGGTTTATCTCAGACTGGTTTAAACAACATCAGTGATTCGTAATAATAACCTCCTCTAATTACTCTCCTTTTCCATTGTCACAGGGCGGCTGTGAATCAGGAGGTAGAGTGGGTCGGCTGCCAAACGCAGGGTTGGCGGTTTGATTCCTGGCCCACATGACTCCACATGCTGAAGTGTCCTTGGGCAAGACACTGAACCCCAACTTGCTCCCAATGGCAGGCTAGTGCCTAGCGTGGCAGCTCTGCCGTCATTGGTGTATGAGTGTGTGTGTGAATGGGTGTATGGGACACAGTGTAAAGCGCTTTGGTAACCTCTAAGGTTAAAAAAAAAGGATAATATAAGTGCAGACCATTTACCATGATGACACTTTTTATGGCTTTTGGAAGATGTTAACCAACAACCAAATTATTGTTTTGGCACTTTTTAGAAAAATCATTCAGGTCTGGCTGAATTCTGGTATGGAATGGACACTTTTTACAATCTAATAATTTTTCCTTGTTTAATATCCTGTTTAACTCGGAAATATGTCACAATACAGAAAGTGAAATGGTTGTGAATGGGGATTCAAGTTGACTTTCTTGCATTTTATTACTGGGTAAATTATGGATTATTTTACTCCAAAATCAAATGAAACAAATAAAAAAAATTATAATTACAATATAGAAAACTACGCTTATTTTTTGGGCCATGAATACGTTTACGATGACAATTACATTATTTTCATGACGGTTACGCACATTTTACTCCACCATTCTCATTACCACGACGTGAAAAATGATATATTATTTAAACTGTGAAGTATTTACACATCATAGTAGTGCTCCTTTGGTGCTGCCATTTTTTTTTTACTGTAATTATAATTAAAAATATTTAGGATTGAAAACTGAAAACAAAGGGAATAGTAAAAAATAATTTTTCTAACATCTTGAAAGGTTTCGTGAGAATCACTCATGTATAAGGAAACCCTTAATCTCCAAAGGGGGCGCTATATCACCATAAAGTTCAAGTTTAAAACTTTAAAGTCTCGGTATACATTAGTCAATTATGTACAAAGAGGTAATGGGGTAGAAATATTTATATGAAAATAAAAGTCCTTCACGTAGCACCCAAATGGACAAGTCATATATCAAATGAAAGCGCTCATTCTCAGAAATGCGACTGTACAGTTTATTTTGATTTACTAATACAGCAGTTCGAAAGATTTCCAAAAGAATCACAAAGTGAAATATGATTTCTGTAAGTCATCAAATACAAATGTTTCTTTTATGCTCCGATATCTGCTGCTGTAAGCCACAAGAGGCCAAAAACGTTATATCTGCTTTTACCTTTGTGAGTTTTTTTACTTGTCCGTGAGCTTGCTTGGCTGAATAATCTAATGTTATATTTTAGGTGCCAACAAAATATGCCATCCAGAAGGAAAAGAATGCAAAACAAATGCAAAACAAATCATCAGAAAAATCGACTTTGAGCTTCTAGTCAACACATTCTCACCCCGACTCGTCACATATGAACGCTTGGGGAAGTTCGTCACATATTGACGAGTTAGGTATACCTTTCGCGTCATTTTTCGACGCGCAGGGTACTCCCATAGACTTCTATGTATCTCTGAACCGGAGTGTGGTCGTTGTAATTTCACGTCTTTATCTGGCCCTCCAACTGTTTTTTTATGCTTTATCTGGCCCTCCAACTGTTTTTTTCTGTTTTAAAACCCTCACAATGTGATATCATAGTGCCCTCTCAGCAAAGGTTTAGCGCGTTCATAGGGAACCGCATTCACCATAACCGCATTCATCGGTGAGTTTAACAACATAGGAGTGTATCCGACTACCCTGCGCGTCAAAAATGACGCGAAAGGTATACCCAACTCGTCAATATGTGACGAAGTTCCCGAAGCGTCCGTATGTGACGAGTCGGGGTGAGAACGTGTTGTTCTAGTCCACTCAGAGGCTGATATATTCAATGAAACAACCAGGGTGGTGCTTGAACTGAAAATTAGACTGAATGTCTATGGAAAATTCCTTTTATCTAGTGCTTACTGCCATCTAGTGGAATAAAATGAGAATTTTCAAAGTGAGGTCGCGTGAACAGAACCAGAATTGCATGTTTACAAAGATAAGACAAAAAAAATCTGTTTATCATAAAATTATAAACACGTAAAATGTTATTTATGAATAACTGTGAGTCTTTTTTATGTTGGGGGGTTCTTTGAAAAATTAGACAATTTTTTTTAAATTATTCTACGATATGTGTGGAAAGGTGAACTTTTAAATTTTAGTGTGAGAAATTGCAGACATCAGCCCAAAAATGTTAAGGGGGTTTAAATTTATAAAGGCACAGAAGCACAATTTAGATTTGTGGGGATTTTCTCCCCTTTTCTCAGAATTGGAATGCCCAATTTCCAAGTCATCGTAGTGGCGTAGTCGCCTCAATCCGGGTGGCCGAGGATGAATCTCAGTCGCCTCCGCGTCTGAGACCGTCAATCCGCGCATGTTATCATGTGGCTTGTTGAGCGCGTTACCGTGGAGACCTAGCGGTGTGGAGGCTTCACGCTATTCCCCGCGGCATCCACGCACAACCCACCACGCACCCCACCGAAAGCGAGAACCACATTATAGCGACCACGAGGAGGTTAACCCAACGTGACTCTACCCTCCCTAGCAACCGGGCCAATTGGTTGCTTAGGAGACCTGGCTAGAGTCACTCAGCACGCCCTGGATTCGAACTCGCGACTCCATGTGTGTTAGTCAGCGTCATTACTCGCTGATCTACCCAGGCCCCCCAACAAAAATAATTTTAAGCATTTATGCATAAGTGTTTAGATCACAAGAAGCATAAATTCAAAAGTCGAGTGTGTCCAAACTTTAGACTGGAAGTGTCCATTGACACTTGTAGCTCTTTAAAACCAAACCATCACTATCTACCGTAATCTATCCGATGACCTGTTGGGTGTCAAGTGCACATGACCTGTGATCCATTTGGCTGGAACCATTACAAGAGCAGCTATCTATCCATCCATCAGTATGACAGGATTACAGAGTCATGCCGCGCCAAAACACACACACACACACACATCGCCAGTCACAGATGTTTCTATATATAATTCATCCAGCTCTGATGGCACACGACACCGGTGCGGACTGCTTCCTGTCTCAAGGCTACAGTATATCTCTTCTCGTGGATTAGCATCTTTTCCTCAGTAAAGGCTACAAGGAATCGTTGCTCAATGTGCTCCCTTCTTCATCCATTTTGTTGGTCTTTAAAATACACGGCCAATAGTGCTGTCTAATCAGTTACCTTCATCTGACGGGTAGACAACTGATCTATATGGTGCAGCTGTGAATTTGAATGCCGTCCAAAACACACAAGACTCATTGATCATCTTCTTGGATGTATTTGTTCGATTGTTTGATTGATTTTTATCCTGTAAGGATAATACACCAGGCTGTAGGGGAACAAGACTGTGCTACTTTAAGTGTTTAATCTTGCTCATACTTTAGGTTAGGGATTCAAAAAGTCCATTAACTTAAGTCTTGGGGTGAAACTCATGAAACCTGTTAATAAAATGTTGGGGCCATATTTAGCTGCTAAAACAGAAATAAGGAATTCAAATTTGGCAAAAAGTAAAAGTTAATTAAGCTTATTTAAGGGCCACAAAGATTTTTCACATTGCAAAATTATTTTCATGTCAACTAAGGCTTGTAAATGGCTGTTTTGTTCATGGCACTTACAGTGCAAGCTTAATACACATGGACCTTAATAAGTCATTTAATATTTAACTTTTTTGGTTTTTGCTGTTCTGCTGATTTAAAGACGAATCATTGTATTACAGTAAAGTAAACATAAAGATAATTACCATTGAGAATAATGGAAATAAAATAAAAAAAAGGCAAAACATCTAGACGCATAAAAGGCAAAATACAGTAATCTCAATGGGAATCTGCAGGAACTTTCAGGAATTTTGCCTCATAGACTTCCAGTGGCAAATAACATTTCCCTACACTAATTTTGTAAAGTTTGGTGTCCAAAAAGAATGATATTTTGACATGTACCATTACAAGGTTATAACATGATTAAAAATGTTTTTTAATTTCTTTACTAATTGACACATCTAAAAGGAAGTTAGGATATTTGATTCCATGACCTGGACAGATGTCCTGTGTTTATCCCATTTGTGTGATGATACCATTCATATTTTAACCTTATTTCTCCTAATATAGTCTGCTTTTGCCTGCATAGATTTACTACACAACATCTAGTCCAGTAATACACATACAGTATGTTGTTGAGCTTCTACATCCAGGAAGTATTTTTCAGTTATCCTACAGCTGGTCATTTGTATCAGGCTTTTCATGAAAGTGCTTGTGGCTCCCTGTATGCCAAAATAACAATCCCTCCATCACTGGTCGAGTGTCCATGGCAGTCACTCCAGTTTGGAACCGACAGTCATCAAAGACTGAGAATTACCAGAAATAAATACAGTGCTTCAGCATTGGAGGACTGTTTTTATCATGCTTGGCTGAGCTGCAGCAGTTTATTAACATATGAGAGAAGCGGACGACATGCAGATCAAGAGACGGCGAGAGATGCCCATTAAACGCCAGCTGCGGCCTCGCTAACACGCTACACGCTTCAAAGAGAAAATGAACCATAACGATAAAGTCACAGAAGTAGACAATACAGCACAACAGTCAGACTCGGATGGTAAAAATCGTATTAATTATCTCTGTAAACAAACAGATTTTTACAATGAGTTCAGAGGTTTTTAAGTGATGCTAGCACATGTTTCTGTAGAAGCAATAAGTGAGTGTTATTTCAACTCTAACCAAATCTAAAATGTTGAAATACATTCACAAATTCATCAAATTTAGCATCTTTACTAGTTGTAACTTAATTAGTCACCCCTAGTATACTATAATATTAAGATAACGGTAACATGATGTTAAATATGCATTTACATGTATGCATTTGGCAGACGCTTTTATCCAAAGTGACTTACAGTGCACTTATTACAGGGACAATCCCCCCGGAGCAACCTGGAGTTAAGTGTCTTACTCAAAGACACAATGGTGGTGACTGTGGGGCTCGAACCAACAATCTTCTGATTACCAGTTATGTGCTTTAGTCCACTACGCCACCACCACTCCATTTAAATTAATAAGTGGCATTAATGTTAACACTTTATGATTAATTTAATTAAACTAATATATACATAATACGCCATAAACTGTTAAGCACTGTACAGCTAATATAGGTGTAGTAATGTTTACGTTAACACATTATCTTGTATTACCATATATAGCCTACATAAGAATAAATGGTTATTTGTTTTATTTGTGTACTATAATGTGCTTTTCTAGTGAAATTGTTTTCCTACTTGAAATTATTTGATATCACGATAAAAATGTACCACCTACAGAAACACGTTTGATATAATTACGGGACACAGTTGTCCAGGATCTGCGGAGAGCATCAAAAACCTGCACGGGTGCAAGTTTGTAGGGTAATAAATTTACAGCGCAAATTATGGTTACGCCAGGGATGCTTGTGCATCAACATTAGATGCTGGAATGTCCCGCCTCTTACTGAAATGAAAAATATGATTGGTTAGCAAATATCCAATCAAGTCCTGAACGTTCTGATTGGTGGATCAGCTTAGTTGGACTGTCTGTCTTGCCGGTGCCATCATAATCTCTGTACACTTATTAAACATTAATAATAATAATAATAAACACAATTAACTCAACGTTGTTGCGGCGTCGCGTTAGTAGATTGAAAAAGTTCAAGCCTATTTGTTGTTCTGGCGGCCATACGTATCATCACTTACATTATATATATATATAATAACAATAATTCTGTATATAATAATGAAATAATTACAAATAATATATACAGTGAGGAAAATAAGTATTTGAACACCCTGCTATTTTGCAAGTTCTCCCACTTATAAATCATGGAGGGGTCTGAAATTGTCATCGTAGGTGCATGTCCACTGTGAGAGACATAATCTAAAAACAAAAATCCAGAAATCACAATGTATGATTTTTTAACTATTTATTTGTATGATACAGCTGCAAATAAGTATTTGAACACCTGAGAAAATCAATGTTAATATTTGGTACAGTAGCCTTTGTTTGCAATTACAGAGGTCAAACGTTTCCTGTAGTTTTTCACCAGGTTTGCACACACTGCAGGAGGGATTTTGGCCCACTCCTCCACACAGATCTTCTCTAGATCAGTCAGGTTTCTGGGCTGTCGCTGAGAAACACGGAGTTTGAGCTCCCTCCAAAGATTCTCTATTGGGTTTAGGTCTGGAGACTGGCTAGGCCACGCTAGAACCTTGATATGCTTCTTACAGAGCCACTCCTTGGTTATCCTGGCTGTGTGCTTCGGGTCATTGTCATGTTGGAAGACCCAGCCTCGACCCATCTTCAATGCTCTAACTGAGGGAAGGATGTTGTTCCCCAAAATCTCGCCATACATGGCCCCGGTCATCCTCTCCTTAATACAGTGCAGTCGCCCTGTCCCATGTGCAGAAAAACACCCCCAAAGCATGATGCTACCACCCCCATGCTTCACAGTAGGGATGGTGTTCTTGGGATGGTACTCATCATTCTTCTTCCTCCAAACACGGTTAGTGGAATTATGACCAAAAGTTCTATTTTGGTCTCATCTGACCACATGACTTTCTCCCATGACTCCTCTGGATCATCCAAATGGTCATTGGCAAACTTAAGACGGGCCTTGACATGTGCTGGTTTAAGCAGGGGAACCTTCCGTGCCATGCATGATTTCAAACCATGACGTCTTAGTGTATTACCAACAGTAACCTTGGAAACGGTGGTCCCAGCTCTTTTCAGGTCATTGACCAGCTCCTCCCGTGTAGTTCTGGGCTGATTTCTCACCTTTCTTAGGATCATTGAGACCCCACGAGGTGAGATCTTGCATGGAGCCCCAGTCTGAGGGAGATTGACAGTCATGTTTAGCTTCTTCCATTTTCTAATGATTGCTCCAACAGTGGACCTTTTTTCACCAAGCTGCTTGGCAATTTCCCAGTAGCCCTTTCCAGCCTTGTGGAGGTGTACAATTTTGTCTCTAGTGTCTTTGGACAGCTCTTTGGTCTTGGCCATGTTAGTAGTTGGATTCTTACTGATTGTATGGGGTGGACAGGTGTCTTTATGCAGCTAACAACCTCAAACAGGTGCATCTAATTTAGGATAATAAATGGAGTGGAGGTGGACATTTTAAAGGCAGACTAACAGGTCTTTGAGGGTCAGAATTCTAGCTGATAGACAGGTGTTCAAATACTTATTTGCAGCTGTATCATACAAATAAATAGTTAAAAAATCATACATTGTGATTTCTGGATTTTTTTTTTTAGATTATGTCTCTCACATTGGACATGCACCTACGATGACAATTTCAGACCCCTCCATGATTTCTATGTGGGAGAACTTGCAAAATAGCAGGGTGTTCAAATACTTATTTTCCTCACTGTATATATATATATATATTATTTGTAATTATTTCATTATTATATACAGAATTATTGTTATTTGAGGGGCTTTCTCAGCAAATATTTATAAATGCGATTAATTTGATTAATTTATTAGCACACCAAGCAATTATTCAATTAAAAATTGTAATCGATTGACAGCCCTAAACTTAATTAACTAGTATCAACATCATTTTTGCTATCCAAGCAGTAAGAAATTAGTAATAAGTATCTGTAATTGTGTTTTTAACAGGAGTGAATGACAGATCATTGTAGAATTCGATTAGTGAAAATGCAGTTTACAAATATCAGTACTATTAGGCGTTATTTTACAAGTTAAAATTCAATTTTAATTTTAATTTCCCTGGGTAATGATGTTATATTTGACATCAAGAATTAGCATTTGAACTATAGTAAAACTAAAATGCTAGATATCTACAATTCATATCCTGCACATGATTAAATGTCAATACAGCTTGCCATTGTTGTGCTCTTGGAGACCAAAAACAAAGAGACTTCCAATTAATCAAAACAATCCTGTAATTTGGGTTCTGTCTTGTCGTTGTTACAATCAATGTGGTCTGAACAATCTACTCGTTCGGAGTGCAGCTGCTGGGTTTACTGTGGAGTATGTTGAGATAAAGGCACAGCGGCGGTTGGCGAGTTATCAGTAGTTTAATCCCATAGTGTGTTGAGTTTGCAGTGGGGTGCTCTATCTCAGCACGACACAGTCAGGCCTCATTTTAGCTGCCAGTAGAAGTCAACCGTGCAACACTCGATTCATCTGCAGAACAATTTGAGAACTTTTCACTCTGTTCCTCTGGGAATCATCTTGAAGATGTTCCTGGAACCAAAATCATTCTAAAACCAACTGAGTTGTGCTATTACTTTTTTAAAGAATTTTGACTGACGATTTTCACCTGGCGGATGATAAAAGTTGAAAAAATTCCCAAATCCCATTGAAGAAGGGATTCAAGACATAACTATAGGTCAGAATATCATAAAGACTTGAGGGTGGTCTCCTTTGTTTTAGACAAGTAAACAACCACATAGAACACACTAGCAACCACTTAGCAACCCACCAAAAAACACCCTAGCAACCATCTGACTAAAAACACTCCCAGCAAATACCTATAGCAGCAACACCCTTGCAATCACCAAGAACATCATAGAAACCACCTTATAGATCATAATAACCACATAGCAATGTGCTAAAAACTACTCTGAATACCTTATCAACTGCAAAGCAATGTTCTGGCAACTACTCGCAACACAAGTTTAGTAAAAAATATTCTCGATTGTGTCATCCACTGTGGGTCATCTGAGTGGGCGGTCGCCGCAGAGCTCTTTTGCCGTGCTTTATTCACCTCGATTCTCTGATTGGTGGATTGTTTCCCTTCAAGATCATGGGTAGAGTAGTTATTCAGCACAAATGTCACTATTGATCCAATTTTATTTTAAATGAAGTTGAAATAACGCAGACTGATGGCTTCAAAAGAATAATATTCCATTGATTAACAACCGCGGAGATCACGGTAGGTCTGTCATTAAAGGTCATTAATACCCTATAACGTTGCCTGTATCAGATTTGATATGCTATATTCTAAAGCCTATGCATCATTAACATAATCCAAATTTTGCAGAAGATCTGGTTGTCTGCAATGTACTAGATGTCTGCTGCCATTTGGGCATTTCTTGATGTGAAAATATTTGTAAAATTTTCCAAAAATGTCCGTTTTTGTATTGCATGCACTCGTTTTTATATGTGAAATCTTTGGTGATTTTAATAAAGTGAAAGTGACAGTAATGATTATATTGTTACTGATATTTTAAAATGAGTTTTTGCTGAATATAACAGGCTTTTGAGCAAAGCTCAAGTTGATAAGCAACTTGTGCTTGATTAAAATTGTGTATATTATTTTATTGACAAAGCCTGTTGAAATCGATGTATCAAATATGAAACAACAGGATTTTGAGGTGTATCTCTCAATCACCATTACATGCCCACCACAAAAACAATCACAGATCTTTAAATAATCTGACATATACTTTTTATAAGATATATTTAAAATATATTTTCAAAGTGTGAACTAATATTTCTGTGTATTTTCATATATGCAGGCTGCTCTGTCATTATAAAGATCTCATTCATTTACATTACAAGCTATTATGATGTCATCTTACCATACGTTTGTGAGTGCCATCGAAAATATTCTTTACATATTCCCCTTTTTAAATGGTTAATATAGTGTTTGGTGCATAAAATACATATGATAAAGATAAATATTTTTATTGAAAAAATACTATTTTATTCATATTGTATTTGATGTGCTGAATTGAATGGTAAATGGTCTGCACTTATATAGGGCCTTTTTAAGCCTTAACGGCGTGGTAGTTGGCATAGTGGGCTAAAGCACTGAGATGGTAAGCAGAAGGTCACTGGTTCGATCCCCACAGTCACCACCATTGTGTCCTTGAGCAAGACACTTAACTCCAGGTTGCTCCGGGGGGATTGTCCCTGTAATAAGTGCACTGTAAGTCGCTTTGGATAAAAGCATCAGCCAAATGCATAAATGTAACGGTATTCAAAGCGCTTTACACTGTGACTCATTCACCCATTCACACACACATGATAGCAGAGTTGCTATGTAAGGTGCTAGCCTGCCATTTGGAGCAACTTGGGGTTCAGTGTCTTGCCCAAGGACACTTCGGCATGTGGGTTGGGATTCAAACCACCAACGCTGCGATTAGTGGCCGACCCGCTCTACCAACTGAGCCACAGTCGCCCCATAATTGAACTGTGATGCATTTCAATCCATATTTATAGGCTACAGAGAGGAAGTTGTCACGGTCAAACTCTCAAACATTTGGTATCTCTGAAAAGCCCAGAGACTCCTCTGATAATACCCCAAGATTTACCCTTGTAGCATGTATGGGCTAAGAAAAACTTCAATAAAAAATGTCCTACACCTGAATGAATTGCTGGGCCTCAGGAGGATAATGACCTTTATAGACTCATGTATCAAATATGATACAGTACATAAAAATTGAATTTTCTGACAATTCTTTCATATGTCAGGCTTTAAAATGTATTTCCTTTAGTAAAAATGAATGGGATTTACTTCCAGAACCTGACTGCTGTGCTCTATAGTACCAAGAACATGCATTAATAAAGTAAATTATGTCAAATATGATTTCATGTTGACTTTTAAAGCATAAACTTGATGAGCCATGTTTGTTATATGGCTGAAAGTGCAAATTAAAACAATATTTCCTATTCAGTGCACGATTAACTAATATATCCACTGTTAGAGCCCATTAATGTTCAGATTTAGTGCTTTAATTGTAGCAGTTAATGCTTTAGCAAGTGACACAAAGCATTGTGCCAAAGCCACGACTGTTTGACATGTGGAGAAAATGAACTCCTAAAGCTAGTTTTTCTTTCTTTCTGTCAGCCGTTCCTCGATTTCTCTCTCCTTCACTAATTTCAGAGCTGAGATGGAAAGTGTGAGACTGAGACTTTTGTGACCAGAATATGTCATCAAAGAACAATTAAATGGTAAGTTTAAGCGCTTGAATGGGGTACATACTCAGAATAATCAGCATTTACTTGCTGCCGTTAGAGGGTTGGACTCGAGGGGTGTGGTATTTCAAGATGTAAAAGGTTAGGAGACACCCAGTGAGAGCACACTGTTAGCTTCCATGATAAGCACCATGACACAAATATGACATTTGATGAGCTCGTGTGTATATTTGATGTAGTTGGAGTATAATGCCTTCAAAATGAAACGTCTTGTAATCAAACTTGATGAAGTCAGATTTGCGCAATATATTTTGGATGGGGAAGATTTTCAGCGAGGAACGACTTTACATTTCTTACTGTTCCCCACACAAAGCTATCATATGACTTTATAAGAAGTTTTATGATACTTCTTATGGTGTTTTAGTCCTTTTTCAGGGCTGTAAGATGTGACAGCTTTGCGCACATTTGCGATAAAAGGCATGATAAGCAACAACAAATTTTAACCCATTTCTAGAAGACGAGCGTAAACAGTGGTGCTTCTCTAATAGGCTATTCATAATAGGCTGGTCACTGGATATGGGTTTTTCAGTCATCTTTACCTTAACTAGTATGTTAATAAAATAATTAAAACAAATTGTTTTGAGTGACTCCAGTCAGGCTTCCTAAGCAACCAAATTGGCCCGGTTGCTAGGGTAGGTAAAGTCACATAGGGTAACCTCCTTGTGGTCGCTATAATGTAGTTCTCACTCTCGGTGGGGCGTGTGGTGATTTGTGCGAGGATGTCGCAGAGAATAGCTTGAGCCTCCATGCGCACTAGGTCTCTGCGGTAACGCGCTCTACAAGCCGCATGATAAGATGATTTATCTTGTGATGAATATTTATAGTAAAACAAATTGTCATTATATCAGATCATTAAAAATAAAAAGGACATTAAAAAGAAGTTTTAGAAAAGTGTAGTAGTATTTAATAAAACAATTCTGATAAATGATATAAAAAACAACTAAACATATTCGACCACACTCTTCAGTTATAAAGGGGTCATGAAATGGGGAATTAAATGTTCCTTGTAATTTAGACATATAAGAGGTAACTGTACTATAAAAACCTACTGTAAATTTCAGAAGCCAAAACGTCTAAAAAGAGCATTTATTGTTGCCACCCTGCTGAAACATCTCATTTTGAAATCTGTCTCTTTGTGACGTCACTAAACATTGCTCATTTGTATTAACACATCTCACAACATGCATCGTGAGAGCAAGAGAGCAGGCCTTGTGTGGTACATAACATAACACCTAACTGCAGATGCGAGTGCTTGGCGAATGCACGGCCAACACATAGTCCCGTTGTACATTCATTATATTAGCTCTTAAGTTGCTCTGGTGGTTAAAAACCTCAGATCACAAGAGGGACATCGATTTTTTAGGTGTGACCTCGAAATCGGATATGGTAGATGAGCCAATAGTTGAGGACTAGGGAGAGACAATAAGAAAAAACATCATGGTTACCTAAACAACCTCCGTTCCCCGAGGGAAGTAACGAGACATTGTGTCGAATGAAGTGACACAAGGGGTCATCCTGGGATGCCAAACATACCTCTGAACCTGAGAAAAGGCCAATGTCAAGATGGCAGACAGAATTTGCATGCCCCGCCCCAGACATGGGCAGCGAGTGTCAGTCAGGATTTTGCACTGAGGAGCCGAAAATAAGGTACGGCCGTTTACAGTGGTAGGTCTAGTGCTGTGGCAGGAGGGACACAACGTGTCGTTTCTTCCCTCGGGGAACGGAGGTTACAACAGTAACTATGACATTGACCTTCTATCACTCACTCGCTCTTTATTGAGAATGTGGGTGTCGCAGCCTGAAGGCGGATGAAACAAGGATTCTCCTCCCGGCCCTCTACCGGGGGATGGAGTGGTCTTGGTACCAGCTCCGGATGGAATGTCTGACAGCCTGGGTCACGTTCCTGGTCCTGGTAGGGGTCCTGTAGACGGGGGGCGTACACCGCCTGTGAGGTGCTCGATGCTGGGGCTGAGAGCTGGATCCAGTTTGCCTGTTGTTTAGCCGTAGGGGGACACCCTTGGTGAGCAGGCGGGGTGCGCTGGTTTGGCGGCGCCATGGTAAGATGTGCCATCTGCTTCTTCACCACAGAAAAACTGCTGGGCGAAGTCGTCGCAGGTGTCGCCGAAGAGGCCAAGCTGGGAGACGGGGGTGTTGAGAAAGCGTGCCTTGTCAACGCTGTGCATCTCTACCATGTTCAGACAGAGGTGACGCGCTGTGACCTTCGTGGCTCTGAGAGTGAGGTCGGTGGCAGAGTGCAGTTCCAGCAGCACATCGGGGGCGGAACTACCCAGGAGCAGATCTTTGAGTGCTTTGGCTTGGTGAACTTGCAGAAGAGCCATGGCATGCAGGGCAGAGGCGGCCTGTCCTGTGGCACTGTAGACTTTCGAGGTCAGAGATGACATCATTCTACAGGTTTTGAAGGGGAGTACCGGGCGGTCCCACCAGGTGGCGGCGTTCTCAGGACACAAGTGGATTGCAACTGCTCTGTCCACCTGGGGGACCTCCGTGTACCCGTGGGCCACCCCGCCATCCAGGGTAGTGAGAGCGCAATTCTGGGCAATAAAAGTTGCACTTCCGGGAAGAAAGGAATTGAGCTATGAGCTAATTGGCTATGAGCGGTGCCCTGACCCGAGGAACCGATCGAGTAGCCGTGAGGGGGGGACGGAGGTTTCCAGTCCAGCCTCGTGCTCACAGCGGCCCAGGAATGCATAGCGGACATCTGCGTGTCAGCCCCAGACTGGGCAAGCAGACCCAAAGGTGGCAGCCATCAGTATGTGTGTGCGTAATTTCACAGTGGTTTGGACTATGATGTGTTCGTTTTTTTCCGGTTCATGTCAGTGTGGATTGCTTGTAAACAGTCATAATACTATTCAAGCTTTGCAAAGGAACGGTTATTGATGGATGGGGCAGTTAAAAATGTAAGTAAACAGTTTCATTCATGAATATTTCAGATCTCATCACTTTTTGATAGTTTATGGTGCTGATGTGTTAAAAGATTTGCTTGAGATTTAATATATTCAGATGCAATGTGTTGGATGTGTGTTATGTGTAAATCCTGCAATTTTGTTTTAGATGAGATGTTAGCCAATCAGAACAGAGGGCATTTACCTTGAAGTTTTAAGAAGATGCTTTGGCCAAAACCAAGCGTTTCAGACAAAGGGCCAAAAACACGGAGGAAAATGATCATATATTACTAAATTGTGATTGTTTTGGTGCAAAAAATGTTTTTTTAGAACATTATTACTGGACCTCAGGGAAGATAATAAAATTATTTTAAAAAAGCACTTCATGATCCCTTTAATTTGTTCCAATAATAATTCTTTTTTGTTCACTAGCATCAGTGCTAACACCTAAAATAGAAAGTGTACAGCCCTATCAAAATAATCGTTTTGTGTGCCATGGGTAAAAAAAAACAGCATTTGAGTGAATAATGACAGAATTTTCATATTTGGGTAAACAATCCCTTTAAGACAACTGATATAGTTTGGAAAATGACACAACTGGAAAATTATGACAATGCTAAAAATACAAGCTCATACACAAATTACAGTATTGATACGTGCATCCCTGTCAGAAATGAAATGAGGACGCAAAAGGAGAAATAGAAAGTTTCAGAAGTCAAATTCCCATACATTTTCTCGATAGAGGAATTGATTATTAGGCAAAAATCCTTTTGAGGGTTTTAATAGATGGTATATGCTTCTGTTAAAGTGTGCTATTTCAACTAAAAGTAAACTAATGTGTTTAATAGTGGAATTCCTGACGAAGAACTACACTACCCATAATCCTGAAGAGAAAAAATTCCACCAATCAGAGAATCGCGGCAACCAAAGTGCACCAAAAGAGTTCTGCAGCAACATGATGCAATGTGAATGATGCAATATTTGCATACAATTGATATAACTAAATATTTTGCAATAAACTTGTTTAAACTAAATAAACTAAAAAAGTGTTTTAACATAAACTTTAAATCAAGTTTTCTTTTTCCATCCTTGTTAATTCAATTACATCATTTTCAATGCTTCATGGGATTGTAGTTCATTCCCACATGAAAGACGTTAAGTACACAATCTTGCACCTTTATCATTTTGTTGAATCTCAAATATATTTTTGCTTTAAATCAAAGCTTGTAATGTTGTGATTCACCTCAGATCTGGTTGGTTTGGTTCATGGTGTACAACTCTGTTTCACTCTATTGCTGTGCCCAGTTTTTCTCCCCCATTACATTGGATTTAGACTTCAAACTCACAACTCACTGCTCTTCGACTTTTCTGAAGAGCAGTGTATGAAATATCGTATTGCACTCATAACGCAAATGCTCTGGGTTATTACATATACTGTAGGTTCAGATTTACACGCCCCTAAACGCCACATAGGAACCAACTATACCCCTTCAAAGTGGGCGGTTCTTGGAGAGATAATACTGCATTGTGGACCAGACTTCATGATGATAGTCAAAATGACAGCACCCTATTGTATATACTCTAAATACAAAAGTCAATAATTCACAGGAGTTCCAAACAAACCTGGAATGAATCGTACAACAGCCTGTACTGCCAGTTAGTTAAGTTAAAAAAAGAAATTGAATGTAAGTGCAAATTGATTGTTCATATCATGTCAAGAGTGATACTGCTCAAGGGAATGGATTTATTTTTAACATTTCCAGTGTGTTAACTTTAAAACAGTCTTCAAATCCAAATCTGATTTGTTTACATCATCATCTCTTGTAGTTTACACATTCTATTCCTTATAAAGACAGTGACTGTGTCGTGACCTCTGTGTAACGGTCCATTATAGATACAGCGAAACCCGATCCAATGTATGCAATACCTCTGCCACAATCACCTGCCAGCAAAAGTACTCCCTTAATACTCCAGCACTGATCTAATTATCAGATCAGCTACCGGCACAAAAAGAGCTGACCACACATTTATCCACAATGTTTAATGGCGTCCATTCACCAGCCCTGTGTCAGAAAAAGCCAACTAAACTGTGAGCAAAAAGCAGTATGGAAAATAAGTGGGATGCAAAAACTGCGAACTTGAATTGTTGGATGGTACCTTTCCACATTATCCAGGTTTCCGGCCACTCCGACTCCTCCAATGGTGTAAAGTTTGCCGTCATACACCACACTGTTGTGCCGGCAACGTGGTACTGTCATCCGAGACACCAGATTCCAATTATCCAGCAAGGACATATAGCACCACACATCAGCCAGTGTGACTCCAGACTCCATGCCACCTATAGAAGGAATAAAGCCAGAACACAAATGAGTGCTAAAATCTCCATTAACACCCTACACACCGCCTGACTCCATCATCACACCTTCATTATACATGTCTGATATAGAGTGAGAACCACAAAACAGCACAACAGCCCTCATGTTTGTCTCTTTCAGGGAATCATATTTAGCTGGATTCAAAGAGATCTCATTTGATATTGAATGCTTTTAGCAAAACACTACAAAAGTCTGGGAAAATGCCCGTTTTGGTGAGTTATTAATGTAAATACAGTCATTAGACCTGCACAACTTTCAGAAGGAATTCTGGAATATTCTTCCATTTCAGCCCATCCATATTCTTAGGTTTTATCATTTGAAAGGGTTGTTTGAGGTAATTCTTCACCATTCTCTGTTGGGTAAAGGTCTGGGCTTTGAATGGGCCACTCCTAAAGATGGATTTTCTTTTTGAATCCATTCTGTAGTGGATATAATTAGATGATTAGGGTCATTGTCCTGCTGCATCAACCAACTTCTCCTGAGCTTCAGCTGGTGCACAGCCACCCTGACATTATCCTGTAGGATATCATGATAAATTTAGGAATTCATTTACCCTTAATGATGGCAAGCGGTCCAGGCCTCGAAGCAGCAAAGCAGCCCCAAATCATGATGCTCCCTCCACCCTTCTTCACCATTGGGATGTTTTCATGTTGGTATGAGGTGCCCTTTTTTATGCCACATGTACAGTGCATGTTCTTCCCAAATAATTCAACCTTAGTTTCATCAGTCCACAAAACATTTTCCCAGTAGCGTTGTGGAGTGCCAAGGTGATCTTTGTTAAACTTCAGGCATGCAGCAATGTTTTTGTTGGAAAGCAGCGGCTTCCTTCATCATGTCCTGCCATGAACACCATACCTTTTTAATGTTATCCGTATATTAGACTCATGAACAGAGATGTTAACCAGTCCCAATAATTCCTTCAAAGTCTTTATCTGTCACCCCAAGGCTCTTTTGTACCTCAATAAGCATTCTGCGGTGTGCCCTTTGAGTCATCTTGGCTGGACGGCCACTTCTAGAGAGAGTACCTACAGTACTAAATCATCTCCGTTTATAGACAGTTTCTCTAACTGTGGACAGGTGAATATCTAAACTCTTTGAGATAACTTTGTAAACCTTTCCTGCTTTATGCAAAGCAACAATCCTTGATCTTAGGTCTTGCGAGGCATGGTCCATGTCAGCAGATGCTTCTTGTGAATAGTAAACTCAACACGTTTGAGTGCTTTTTGTAAGTCAAAGTAGCTCCACACACAACCCTAATCTCGTTTCATTATCCAGATGCCAGGATTTTTTTTGTTGTTGCCATCTATAGCCTAGGGATTCACTTTCTTTTTCCACAGCACTGTGTACATTTAATAGGATGTGTTCATTAAAGACAAGAAAGATTATAATTGTGTGTGTGTGCTGTTAGCATTGTAATTGTCTATACTTGACTTTAATGAAGATGAGATCACATTTAAAAAAAAACAGCAAATTCCACAGGGTTCACATACTTTTTCTTGCCACTGTATATATATATATATATATATATATATATATATATATATATATATAAAAAATTATTAAATAGTTATAAATATATATAATATTTTTTTGCTATAAATTCTCTCAAAAACATGGGAAATTTCCCCATTTGTGCAAGTTTCTTTTATTTTTGCAACAATGATCATCATTATGCTGCAGATGGGCAGCTTTTGCAGTACAATTATTTTATAATTATTATGTATGCAGTTTTATTACCAAATAATAATTGTGAAACATTTTAAATTGTTAATGTATTTGAAAACTGAAAAAGTAAAATACAAAATGTGACATCCTTAAAAGAATCACCTTTATTTTTTGCATAATGTTGGTTTTATTGTAGTATCTGTGTGGTGATATCTATTAACATCATCAAAATAAGGCATGACCAGTCGTAAAGAAATATCTGAAGCACCATCTGTCTTTTTCAATCTCTCTGTGTTGTGCTAAATATAAAAAAAGCATTCACCAATGTGAACCAAACTGCAAGTGACACACTGTCGCTTTGATTACCTGACAGGTAGATATTATCCCCCGCTGATATGACGGAGAAGAACTCGCGGTTGAAGAAAGGCAAGCTGGCCAGGGGGTACCACTTGTTGTTCTGCGGGTTGAAGCAAGTGACGACTGTTAGTGAACGCTGGTTCATTCCGATGACCTGCCGACCCCCCACCAGCACGATCACCTCGGCAACACCTGCAGGGATCGAGAAAGAAACAAACACTGTGACACTCACAAAAATAACCATCAGAGGACCAGTTTGGACTAGTCTCTGACTTTTGTCTATCAGCATAAATTCTGGTCCATTTTGCAGCTTATTCTGGCCAAGAACCGCCCACTTAGACAGGAAGAGACCGTCTGATTGACATCGATGAACAATCAAAGCTTGCTTTGTTTTAATATGGAGTTTATGGGTGGGTTTTTTTCTGAAATAGCATAAATATAGACTTCTCAATCTGTCCATTCAAACACAGTTCTGCTTGTAAAAAAAAGAGCAGAAAAAGCTAACTTTGCTAACTGGGATCCTGTATATACAATTGAAGTCTGATGTTTAAATACACTAAAGTTGAAGTCATTAAAACTAATTTTTAAACCACTCCATATTAGCAAACTATAGTTTTGACAAGTCGTTTAAAACATCAACTTTGTGCATGACACATGTAACTATTCCAACAATTGTTTACAGACAGATTTTTAATTGACTGTATCACAATTCCAGTGGATCTGAAGTTTACATACACTGGTTAACTGTGCCTTTAAGCAGCTTGGAAAATTCCAGAAAATCATGTCAAGCCTTTAGGCAATTAGCTAATTAGCTTCTGATATGAGGCGTGCCTGTGAATGTATTTTAAGGCCTACCATCAAACTCAGTGCCTCTTTGATTGACAACATGGGAAAATCAAAAGAAGTCAAGACCACAGAAAAAAATTGTGGACCTCTACAAGTCTGGTCCATCCTTGGGAGCAATTACAAAATGTCTTAAGGTACCACGTTCAGCTGTACAAACAACAGTACACAAGAATAAACACCATGGGACCACACAGCCATCATAACGCTCAGGAAGGAGACGCATTCTATGAAACATAGTTTGGTGCAAATGTGCAAATTAATCCCAGAACAACAGCAAAGTATCTAGATCCACAGTAAAACAAGTCCTATATCGAAATAACCTGAAAGGCTGCTCTGCAAGGAAGAAGCCACTGCTCCAAAACCACCATAAAAAAGCCAGACTACAGTTTGATATGTCCTCTGGTCTAATGACACTAAAATTGAACTGTTTGGCCATAATGACCATTGTTATGTTTGGAGGAAAAAGAGTGAAGCTTGCAAGCCACAGAACACCATCCCAACCGTGAAGCATGGGGGTGGCAGCATCATGTAGTGGAGGTGCTTTGCTGCAGGAGGGACTGGTGCACTTCACAAAATAGATGATATCATGAGGAAGGAAAATTATGTGGATATATTGAAGCAACATCTCAAGATGTCAGTGAGGATGTTAAAGCTTGGTCACAACAAAAGACATTAAGTGAAGCAGTTGTATTTACGTGTATTCAAGGTGAAAGGACGGTATATTAATACCTTATACTTGATGGTTACACCACTTGATATTTTTAAATATTTTTCAAAAATGTATGAAACCAACATGAAAACAAAGATTGCAGTTGCATTGACATGAGTTCCTAGGTTTTTGAAAGATTTCTAATTTTTATCATTTCAACCATAATTCTCCACATTGACTGTTTATGCAACAAATTCACACGCTTTCATTCTGAAATGTGTTTTATTTTGAAACATAACTACAAAGAAGACAAAACGTTATGGAAGAAAGGATGAAATATCTCTAAGAAGTAGAAGGAAAATATTTAATCTGACAAAAAGTTATAACAAGACTCAAAAAATAGCAATTTTGGGGATATAACAAATGTTCATTTCTAAAAATGAGGCATATACTCTAAGGTTAGAGAGCCGTTCAGAACACGGCAATGACTGCCAGAACATTTCCAGAACACTATTACCAACGTATACCTTGACAGATATAATGTATATTTCCATATAAATAAATATGTAAGTACAGACTCACTGGAAAGAGGTTTTTGTCTTCAGGCTCCATTATTTTGTGTGAACTGACAGTACCAACACAATCTTATCATCCGCATTTAAATTCATGACATACATTGCCCAAAAAAAAAAAAAAAAAACACATGCTGAACTGGGGCAGGAAGGGTCAGGCCTTTGTAACGATGGAAAAATTAAATGTCAACATTCACGTCTTAAAAAAAGATGAAAAAAAAACCTACGAAATACTCGTCTGTGCTTTCAAGGGCCGCTGAAAATGCTAAAATGAATTACCCTTGAAGACATTTATTATCTTTGTGGATATTTTCAATATAGAGATCTAATAAAATGAGGGAAGACTCAAAGCATGCATACTGTAAATCTCTCTTGAGGGAGCATGTTGTCACATTTTTAATCAGGGCAGGTTGTCGCATGTGTTTAAAATCTTGTAAATGTATACAACTCATCTCGTACAATATTTGTTGGCCAAAACCATGTTTTGATATTTTTGTATGTTCCCTTTTCATTTTGGGCTTTTTTTGTTGTTTTACTTCTGAAATTTAGCTGAAAAGCCTGTAATACACCATTAAATGCAGCGGTAAATTTAAAGGGACAGTTCACCCAAAAATGAAAACTCTCATCATTTACTCGCCCCCATGCTATCCTAGATGTGTATGACTTTCTTTCTTCTGCTGAACACAAACAAAGATTTTTGGAAGAATATCTCAGCTCTGTAGGTCCAAACAATGCACGTGAATGGTGATCAAAGCTTTGAAGCTCCAAAAATCACATAAGGCCACATAAAAGTAATCCATACGACTCCAGTGGTTTAACCCATGCCTTCAGAAGTGATATGATAAGTGTGGATGAGAAACAGATCAATATTTAGGTCCTTCTTTCCCCTATTTGATCAAGATGGCGCCGAGTATGGCTGCTGCGTTGCGAGCTCCGTTACAACACTGCGGTTTATTGTTTGTTTTGTTTACAGTTCTTTGTTTTTTTGTCTTGGATGTTGTCTGCCTTATTGTTTACGACAGACAAACGCTTTTGGACATTAGTTCTACAATCACACATCGAAAACTGGACTTGAAATTCCTTAATGCCGACCCGCTGTTTACAAACACGCCGGCGGAGCCCTTTGTCTGTGCTGCTCGGCCGCGGAAACGCAGAAGGAAAAGAGGAAAACGAGCCGGCGTTCTCATCAGAGTAAGACGTCGCGCAAATCGACCCCGCTACCCAGTATACTACTGGCAAATGTTCAGTCTCTGGACAACAAACTCTGCGAGCTGAGAGCGCGGATCTCTTTCCAACGAGAGCGAGGGACTGCTGCGCTATGTGCCTTACAGAAACCTGGCTGTCTCACGGAGATTCCAGACTCGGCCATCGAAATCACGGGCTTTTCCGTGCACCGAGCGGACAGAGCGAAAGACCTCTCTGGTAAAAGCAGAGGTGGTGGTGTATGTTTTATGATCAACAAATCATGGTGTGGTCAGAGGAACGTACATTTCATCAATTCTTTTTGCTCTCCTGATCTGGAATATCTCATGCTTCTGTGTCGACCATTCTGGCTGCCGAGGGAATTCACAGCGGTTATCATCACAGCTGTGTACATCCCCCGCAGTCCGACACAGACCGGGCACTCAGGGAACTGTATGGGTGTATAAGTGAGCAGGAAACCGCAGCACCCTGAGGCTGCGCTCATTGTTGCCGGGACTTTAACAAAGCCAACTTCAAAGCAATCGCCCCAAAATACCACCAACACATAAAGTTCAACACACGAGGGGACCGGGTTTTGGATCATTGTTACTCTCCCTTCCGGAAGGCTACAAATCCCTCCCCGCCCCCATTTGGCAAATCGGACCATTCTTCCGTTCTGCTTCTGCCCGCTTACAGGCAGAAACTGAAACAGGAAGCACCCACCCTCAGAACGATCCAGTGCTGGTCGGACCAATCAGACTCTGCGCTACAAGACTGTTTTGATCACGCAGACTGGGAGATGTTCCGTCCGCTTCTGATGATCGACTATCGAGGTTTACGCTGACAGCGTAACGTGTTTCATCAGGAAGTGCGTGAGGACGCTTGTTCCGACCAAAACTATACGGATATACCCCAACCAGAAACCATGGGTTAACGGCGATGTTCGGCGGCACTCACTGCGCGGACCTCCGCTTTTAATTCTCCTAACACGGAGGAGCCGTAAACAAGCCAGTTATGCCCTCCGTAACACTATCAGTGCAGCTAAACGCCAGTACAGGCACAAACTTGAAAGTCAGTTCAACACCACTGACTCCAGAAGTATGTGGCAGGGAATTAACACAATCACGGACTACAAGCGGAATAAAGTCTCCGCCATGAACACCGCTGCATCTCTCCCGGACGAACTTAATACATTTTATGCTCGCTTTGAGGACAGTAACACCGCCCTCGCGGAGAGTGCACTCGCGACTGACGCTACAGAGGTTGATTCGCTCTCCGTCTCTGTTGTGGATGTAACCCGATCATTCCGACGGGTGAACATCCGTAAAGCCGCTGGTCCAGACGGCATTCCGGGCCGCGTCATCAGAGCGCTGCGCGAATCAACTGGCTGGTGTTTTTACGGACATTTTCAATCTGTCCCTCTCCCTGTCTGTAGTCCCCACATGCTTCAAAACATCAACCATTGTGCCTGTACCGAAGCAAGCTATAATCACATGCTTAAATGACTGGCGTCCTGTTGCTCTGACCCCCATCATCAGCAAATGCTTCGAGAGGTTAATCAGAGATCACATCTGCTCTGTTCTGCCCCCTCTTTGGACCCATTGCAGTTTGCCTACCGCAACAACCGCTCCACTGATGATGCCATTGCATCTACAATACACACTGCTCTCTCCCACCTGGAAAAAAGGAACACATATGTGAGAATGCTGTTTGTAGACTACAGCTCAGCATTCAACACCATAGTGCCCTCCAAGCTTGATGAGAAACTCCGGGCTCTGGGCTTAAACAGCTCGCTGTGCAGCTGGATCCTGGATTTCCTGTCAGGCAGACGTCAGGTGGTTAGAATGGGCAGCAACACCTCCTCATCACTGACCCTCAACACTGGAGCCCCGCAGGGCTGTGTTCTCAGCCCACTCCTGTATTCCCTGTACACACATGACTGTGTGGCAACACATAGCTCCAATGCCATCATTAAGTTTGCTGACGATACGACGGTGGTAGGTCTGATCACTGACAATGATGAAAGAGCCTACAGAGAGGAGGTGCACACTCTGACACGCTGGTGTCAGGAGCACAACCTCTCCCTCAACGCCAGTAAAACCAAGGAGCTTGTTGTGGACTTCAGGAAGAAAGACGGAGAACACAGCCCCATCACCATCAATGGAGCACCGGTGGAGAGAGTCAGCAGCTTCAAGTTCCTCGGTGTCCACATTACTGAGGAACTCACATGGTCCGGTCCACACTGAGGCCGTTGTGAAGAAGGCTCACCAGCGCCTCTTCTTCCTGAGACGGCTGAGGAAGTTTGGAATGAACCACCACATCCTCACACGGTTCTACACCAGCACTGTAGAGAGCATCCTGACTGGCTGCATCACCGCCTGGTACGGCAATAGCACCGCAAGACAACTGCAAAGCCCTGCAAAGGGTGGTGCGAACTGCCAGGAACATCATCGGAGGTGAGCTTCCTCCCTCCAGGACATATACACCAGGCGGTGTGTGAAAAAAGCTCGGAGGATCATCAGAGACTCCAGTCACCCAAGTCATGGGCTGTTCTCACTGCTACCATCAGGCAGGCGGTATCGCAGCATCAGGACCCGCACCAGCCTGACTACATGATAGCTTTTTCCCCAAGCAATCAGACTGTTGAACTCTTGATCTATCAGGATCAATAATTAGCACTGCACTTTATTCAGCTATAATCTCACACTGGACTGTCAACATATTCTCCTCAATACAACTGCTATATATATATATACACATATATATTTCATATACTCCCACTTATTGTATTGTATTGTATATTCTGTTCTATATTCTGCATTGTATATAATTATTGTGTTGTGTAAGTATGTGTACATCTGATTTGTAAATTGTTTTGTGTAAGTATGTGTACATTTGATATGTAAATTGTGTAGTGTAAGTATGTTGTTTATTGTAATTGGTATATGTCTCGTCACTGTCATGACTGCTATGTTGCTCGGAACTGCACACAAGAATTTCACCTACTGTTGCACTTGTGTACATGGTAGTGTGACAATAAAGTGATTTGATCTGATTTTTATAAATCTCCACTTTCTCTTTCAGTTGTGAAGATTTAGAGTATAAAATGACTTAAATATTAATCTGTATCTCTCTCACACTTATCGTATCACTTCTGAAGACATTGAATTTACAACTGAAGTCATGTTGATTACTTTTATGCTGCTTTTGTGTGCTTTTTAGGAGCTTCAAATGTCTGGTCACAATTCACTTGCATTATATGGACCTACAGACCTGAAATGTTCTTCTAAAAACTTCGCTTGTGTTCTGCAGAAGAAAGAAAGTGATACACATCAGCGATGGCATGAGGGTGAGTAAATAATGGGTGACCTATCCCTTTAAAGAGAATTGTAAATTTTATTTTTGGAGGGGACACGTCTCCCCCCAATGTTCACATAAAACCAACTGCTTTGATGAAGAGTTTCATTGTCACAACTTGCCCATCGAGTGTGAAAACATGCCCCACTATTGGGGCAAGTTGTCACGAAAGTTCAGCATGTGTTCAATGATGTGTATCTTTTTTTCTGTGCAAGAATGGTGAAAAAGTTAAATTGCTTTTCTGTAGTCAAGACTTAAACTTTTAGTGGCAATGCAGAAATTGACTTGCAAAAATAAACCAACCCTGAGGAAGATTTACTGGAGCACAAAGTGTGACAACTAGCGCTGTTCTCCCCAACATAAATGGGTTATTTTTATGTATTTATATTTGAGCACATTAATGTGAACATGTTAATGTGAATGCCACACAAAGAACGTACAATGACTTAACATTTTAAGTCAAAAGCTGAAATCTTTCCAAAATCCCCCTGTGGGAAGCACTGGGAATCATTGGTGTAGAGCATACACAGTACAAACACCAGGTTAAATCAGCTTAATATGATTGTCTGGTCTTTGCTGGATTTCCAGCCTTTTCAGTCATGTCTGTTGGCAGGTTTTAGAGGGATTTCGGGCACTTTTCAGCTCATCAGAATGGAAAACTAACTTAAACCAGTTAAGACCAGTAAAACATATTAGGTGGTTTTAAGATGGGAGTTTTTTTTCGCCAGGAGTGTTGCTCTGAGTAGTAAAAATCGACATAAAAATACAGTTTTTTTGCCATTATCAATACAGTATTGTAAGGTAAAATAAGGCGATACCGACTTTTACTTTAACCAAAGAAACCACTGTAACTAAACTCCAGCATCCTTTCTGGCATCAACCACATCCAAAAGTCTTCCAGTAGATATCTGCATCAACACACTTCCAAAGAGATATCGGCACATGCAGGAGAGCGAGAGAAACCGTGTCTCTGATCTCCTTCTACATGCATACATGCATTACAGCAACACGCTAAAGCAGACCGTCTGAGATCAGGACTCCAGGTCTTTGCTCTTCTGTCGACCTCTGGAGCTCTTGCTGTGCTAGGGACCCCGCTGTGCCCAGCTCTCTTCTGCTGACACTGGCATTAGAGGATGGCAGCGGGGGGTCCGGCACTGCCCAACTCACCTCTGCAGCTCTCCAAATCAAGAGTGCAGGATTAGAACATGAAAAGAAATCAAGAAGCTTTCAGGATTGACATGCACCCCAACACAACTCTCCAATAAGGTTTGGGAGCTTGGTTCCACCACAAACAGTGGTAGATATCTTACAAGAGAAAACGTACTACTATGAATTACTAAACAGCTCTCTGGGATACTAGATTCTGATTGGCTAATCGCGGCATTCTGTGGGCAGATAGTTTAGTATAAGAACTGTATAACTGACTGCGGTCCCTGTCAAGAGCAATTTCAGCTCAAACAAACATTTCATGTCTATTTATTTATTTAGTAAATTAAACTACTTTCATTTGTGTGAAACTATAGGGAAAAATATAGTACAATTTGAATACACCCCTACTATGATTTGTGCCACTTCATTTACATACGATACACCCATAGTAGCGCAAGTTTTGCACTGGCACGAAAATTGGATAAGACGTTGTACACGGTCATTGTGCATTGTGCTGCGCTTACAAAAATAGAGCCCTATTGGTCAACAAACCTCACACACACACACACACTTGTTGTGTTTCCATGTTTTATGGGGACTTTCCATAGACATAATGGTTTTTATACTGTACAAACTTTATATTCTATCCCCTAAACCTAACCCTACCCCTAAACCTAACCCTCACAGAAAACTTTCTGCATTTTTACATTTTCAAAAAACATAATTTAGTATGATTTATAAGCTGTTTTCCTCATGGGGACCGACAAAATGTCCCCACAAGGTCAAAAATTTCGTGTTTTACTATCCTTATGGGGACATTTGGTCCCCACAAAGTGATAAATACACACTCACACACACACACACTAAAGAACGAGTCAAAATGACGTGGCTTTCAACAGTATGCCACAGACCCATGGGCTTATTAGCATGGGATCAACAAAAAGCAGCTCAAACAGATTATTGTAATTAATTTAACTATTTACTATAACAAGAATATGGGGTTTATAAATGAAGAGCCCTGCGTAAGTGGTGAACTGAGTCATTTGGTATGATCATTTATTTGGACTCATGCAGCACAGCTTGTCTTAAGTACACACAGGTGATATTTACCCACTGGCTAAAGCTCCATAATAAGAGGCACATGTGCAGTGACGGCCATTGTTGATGCTCGCTCTGGCAGCTTTCTGACAGTGCTGTGGATCTATTACAGATGTGCCGCTCAACAGCGTTAGTGTGGAGGCACTGTTGCATAAAATGAGGATGGATTTTCTCTCTAACACTATATACCGTATGTGCACTGCATTGCATCTTAAACAGATTTTTTACAGTATTTAATGTTAGTTCCGTTCTTGAATGTTGACTGGTCAATACAGTGTCCCAGCAGTGGGGGTGGGGGGTGGGGGTTAAATCACGTGTCAAGTTCGTAGAAATAATCTTTGTATCCATGTAGGTTATGCAAATGTTTGCAACATTACAGAATTTCTACAAAAATGTATTTCATGTCAAGTGGTGTAACCATGAAGTAAAAGGTATTAAAGTACTTTCCTTGCACCTTGAATTCCCAACTTAATTATTTAAATATTTTTCAAGAAATGATAATAAAAAGACTATTATAAACTACTTATGCCAACGTTTCAGCTTTTAATAAGACTTTTTTTCAAAATGACTTTTAACTTAAAATCTTCAATTAATTGTTTTGTGTGAATTGCATTCTTAATGTATTTTTGAATATATCACTGCACAGCACTCATAGAGACCAACTATGGTATCTCAGCGAGTATTGACGCTGACTACCACCCCTGGAGTCGTGAGTTCAAATCCAGGGCGTGCTGAGTGACTGCTGCCAAGTCTCCTAAGCAACCAAATTGGCCAGGTTGCAAGGAAGGTTAGAGTCACATGGGGTAACCTCCTCGTGGTTTCTATAATGTGGTTCTCGCTCTCGGTGGGGCGTATGGTGGGTTGTGCGAGGATGCTGCGGAGAATAGCGTGAAGCCTCCACACATGCTACGTCTCCGTGGTAACGCGCTCAAAAAGCCACGTGATAAGATGCGTGGATTGACAGTCTCAGACGCGAAAGCAACTGAGGTTTGACCTCCGCCACCCGGATTGAGGCGAATCACAATGCCACCACAAGGACTTAGAGCGCATTTGGGAATTCCAAATATTCCAAAGATAAAAAAAAAGAAACGCCAGTAACTTAATATTAACTTCTTGTTTAACAGCAAACTCACACAATCACGCTGGTCTGAATATTATCATGTACTGTATATTTAGTACAACAGCCCAATTTTGAGTGTCATATTGCTTAAATATATCAAGTTGAGCCGAAAGTCGTACCTGCCGACAGTCTCGGGCGAGTTCTGGGTGTCTGCATCTCTTGGCGGGCATTAGGCAGCATGTGGTAGCGTTTGGCTTCATTCACCAGGTCTCTGCAGGCCTCTGAAGATTTAATCAGCTCCTCGTTGTCCACCACGTTCAGCAGATAGCTAGGATGAATGAAGGGGAGACGGACCACTGCCAACAGCTCGGAAACATGCTGGATTACCGGACAGAAGAAGAAAAAATACAGACAACAGAGGAAACGTTAGAAAAAAGTGAGAAAACCACAGCCTTTACATTAAGCCTGTGTAGTACACATATGAACTCTGACAATAAATCAATAGGGAGCTACAGAACATCACAAACAAAACGGAGACATGATTTTAGTAATGGTATTTCAAAGAATGAGTTTCATTCTGTGCCATTTGAGTCATCATTGAGTATGTGTCGTGTACATGGCACCATCTCCTGGTCCTGATCTATACATCTGATTACCTTGTGTGTGGGCTTGTTTGAAAGATAATCACCTCCTCTAAACAATGCTATGTGGTATTTTATGTTCCGTTTACGTTTCGTGAAATTGTAAGTGAAAACGAGGCATATAAGCAACACCAACCTAATTGTCAAAGATATATACTTAGATATTACTCACTATGTTTTTGCCTGTGCGTAAAATAAACAGGACAGTTGTATTCTGCTTTGGAGAACTTTCCAACAACATATTCTAACATATTCATTGCTATTTGACCAGTTACCTGTACTTTTGGACATCGGCCGACTGTTTAAAACCTGCCAAAAATCAGGGCCAATTATACTTTTTTCTCATTTTTAAACATTAAGAAAATCAAGCAATCTTCATATTTAATTATAAGCTGACTGGAGGCTCTTCAGAATTCAGTTACAGCGAGTTAACAATGATAATACGATTTAATAATGTGCTTTTTATTTCAGTATTTTGTTTGTAACTGAGAACAGTTGCTCTAAAAAATGGTAAACCTGTAGAGATATTGAGGATAAAGATATGATTTACATTTAAGTCATTAATTATGAGTGATTTGAAACAAGGTAGCATGAAAAAAGGAGAACCACCAAACTATCAGTCTCAGCAGATCTAGAAAATCAGGCATCGTATCGGCATCCCTATGAATTTTTCATTGGATATGAGCGTCTTTTATCATATTATTGCTAATGCTGCGTTTTACAATTTGCATCGTGCCTAACAATAACTTTTTTACCATGGTAAATTCGCTGCTTTATTATTTAATGACAGAAAAAACACTGGATAATTAAGAGTACAAATGTATCATATATTCCATAGACAATTCCAAGAAAAATAAAAAACTATTTTCCAACAGAAATACTGTACAAATGATACTACAAAGTGTTGATATGCACGTTCAAACAAAATAGATCCCAATAAACAAATTCTGCCAAAAGAATCTGTCTCAAACGATCACTGCTAACGTAAAAAAGAGAACCAAAGTGCTAGAATTAAAATGCCATTTTAATTTTCAGATGAGCTACAATCAAGAGAAACACTCTTAAGCAACCAAGCAAAAGGTTGAAAATATTTTCACGACCAAGCTGATTGAGCCGTTCAATCCACATACTGAATCTGAGCAACAATTACACAGCAATCAAAAGTGCTATCAGAGCTTGGCAGCTTTATATGGCTGCGTTTGTTTGATAATAGAGCGTGTGAACAGCTTGATGTACAGGTGATCCTTTGCAAACGTCCCTTTCTAGACTCGGTCAACGGCAAGGGGTTGCCATGGTGAACAATCCCAGCATGGAATGTCTCCTTGTTCCAGTAAATCTCCAGCGAGGCCTTTGTCCACACGAGGAGAAGCTTGTAAACACAAAATAACACAGCAAACAGCTGGTGCGTTTTTTTAATTTTATTTATTGCAATCTCTATGGTGTTGGATTTCAAAGGGACAATGGAAACAAGGACGATTCACTTAAAACATAAAACATTTGGCTTTTTTCACAAATATGGTACACTTTCGTCCCACCTCAGAGGTCTTGACCTTCTTGAATATATTTAACAATTAAAATCATACAACAATGTCACAATTTGTGACAATGTATTGAACTGATATTTAATTAATTGTTGTAAAAACAATTGTTCTATTTTAATAGGCAACTATCAAAAATGGTATAATTCGCAGTTTCCCACATTTTGCACGCAAGCCTGTTACTGCATGATTTTTTTAGTTATTACCAAAAATGTAATGTTAATTCAAATGTGACATTTGGACCTTTTCTACAGCATGCCTTGAAGATGTAAATATGTTAATATGTTACACAAATTGCATGTTGAACACATTCAAGCTCAGCCATTCAACCTAATTACTCAAGTTACTTTAAGAAAAAAACTAATATTTTTCTTTAATGCTAAACATTTAACCAACATTTGGTTCTGAACTAGCTAGCACCTATTGAGTTAAGTACAGAATACTTAAATAGGACTACATTTGTATTTCTTTAACCCATTCTGGCAAATAAGAAAAATACCATAAATAAATGTTATTAATTAATTAATTCATTCATTTTAAAACACAGAAATCAGAGTTTTTAACTGTCAAAAAAAAAAAAAATTTGATTTAGATTTCAGGCTCTATTTTATACCCCATTCATGGAAAGTACCAATTGCATACAAGTATGCACAATTTGTCTGGTGAGCTGTGATTGGTCCAGAAGCACAAAGATGATACGGTAGATCAAAGACTCTCTGGCAGTACTGGTGGCATTTTACTACAGTCTCTGGTGAGACCCCGACGGCACCATCACATTCAGATTCACTTTATCAATCTGGCATTTTAGGCAGAACCTCAATACCAACCATCATGTTAGAAAGGATCAAATAAAGGAAAAACGGTATGTGAAAAAAGGTGTTTCTAGCTATCTGCAGGCGGTCAGGCCTTGCAGAAATCCCTCTGGATTACACCCGCACCCGACTCTGCTCAGCCAATCAAGGCATTTTGACGGAAAGATCCAGGAATCCAAATGCAGCTCCGCTCACGACTCGGCTGAGCATATCTGCAATAATGTCAAGCCATGAGGGAGCTGGACTGGTACGATGAATACCAGATTAAGATAAGAAAGCTCTATGCAGTACAAACTGTGAAAAGATTAATGTATAATTCATTAAATTCAATGGTACATAACAGTATTAAATAACCAGAAAGGTAAGTACACACAGTTTGAGTGCAATCATTCCTGATCCAGGAATGGATCTATAAGATTTAGGTGGTATTTTAGTGATGGCTAAGCATTCCACTGAATCAATTAATGATTTGATGCACAAACTTTTGTAAAAGCATGCTCGAATAAGAGCTATATCTGAACACAACCAACAGAGATGCCAGAACTTTTGAGCTCTGTGTGTGAAACTCATAACATTTCTATTGATCTTTGTGAAGAAATAACTCAGATCCTGAGATCTGTCAACGACAGGTTTTTTTTTTATTCAATACTTCTGTCAGATATTCTCCTTTACAAGAGGAAACTACTTTAGTTTTCACATTTCATTCTCTCTTGCTGTGGAAATGATTTCTAAAACTTCTTAAATTAAGATGTGTTCTCTCGTATATAAAGCACATGTCAGTAAAAAGGCTATAAGGTCTAATTTTGGGTCATCTGAGCTCAGACATCATGCAGTCCGTTCACAAACCGTCTGATCCATATTGTACGGAAAACTGTAACTTACAAAGTTGGGGTGAATAGTTTATATCAGTCTGCCTGGAAATAAAGTCACCATGATGTTATAACGAGCACTTCTGATGAAGAACTAATTGCTGATTTTCCAAAGTTGTTTGAGACACTTAGCGGCAATTAAAGAATATTCCGGGTTCAAGTTAAGCTCAGTGGTATCATTATGATGTCACAAATGCTGTCAATTGAGCTTAACTTGTATTGAGCCCAGAGTATTTCTTAAAACATTCATAAGCATTACTGTATTTTGTGCTTTGTTTTCGGCGTGATTTCTGGGGTTTCATCACTTTCTGACCAATTCATTTTCATGTCTTTACCAGTCACTTGTGATTACGTTTTTGTTTGAAATGCATTAATTTAGTTTCATTTAAGCTAGAATGGCGTATTCCTCCACTGAAAATGGAGACTTTCGAAAACGCTTTTCAAAACTGCATATTTTGAAAAAACATTGTTGCTAGGACACTGAAAATGTCTTTTCTCCCTGATTCGGAATGCCCAATTCCCAATTCGCTCTAAGTCCTCGTGGTGGCGTAGTGACTCGCCTCTATCCGGGTGGCGGAGGATGAATCTCAGTTGCCTCCGCTTCTAAGACCATCAATCCATGCATTTTATCACTTGGCTTGAGCGCATTACCGTGGAGACCTAGTGCGTGTGGAGGCTCAAGCTATTCTCCGCAGCATCCACGCACAACTCACCACATGCCCCACCAAGAGCGAGAACCACATTATAGCAACCACGAGGAGGTTACCTCACGTGACTCTACCCTTCCTAGCAACCGGGCCAATTTGGTTGCTTAGGAGACCTGGCTGGAGTCACTCAGCACACCCTGGATTCAAACAGCATCAGCGTCAGCGTCAGTACTAAGTAGGCCAACGAAAACTGAGGTTTTAAACTTAAGCGGATGTGGCCTTAGATCGACAGAAATACTGACCAATGCTCTGCTCAATGACGTCATTCCAGTAATTTCATCTCGTCGGTCATTCTCCAAGTCCGCTGCAGAGTTACGGTCAGTAAACCCTCTAAATCTCTGTTCTATCAATATTACATCTTCAAATGATGAAAAAACTGAGTCTCAGACACTAAGGATGGCCTTAATAAACGCAAGGTCATTATCCAATAAATCGTTCATTTTAAATGACTTTTTCACTACAAAGTCACTGGACTTCCTATTTGTGACTGAAACCTGGTTGAAACAGGGTGATCTCTCATCTCTTGGTGAACTCTCTCCCCCGGATTGCGCCTTCCTTACCACTCCAAGACTTTCTGGTCAGGGTGGGGGTGTTGCTACTGTTTTTAAAAATCATTTAAAAAAATAATCAACTGCAAACGGATGTGTATTCAAGCTTTGAAGTACAGTTAATGAGAATTAACTTAGGGAGTCCTGTATTATGTGCATTGATTTACAGGCCTCCGAAGTTTAACAAAGATTTCATCCAACAATTATCTGAGTTTCTCTCTAATATTGTATCCCGATGTGATAGGCTGCTGATTTTAGGAGATTTTAACATTCATATTTGCTGTCCATCCAAACCTTTGGTGAAAGAGTTTTCTTGTCTTATTGAATCCTTCAACCTGTCACAAACGGTTTCTAGTCCTGCTCATAATCGGGGACACATTTTAGACCTGGTGCTATCACATGGTTTTTCCGTAACAAATCTGAGAGTAGTTGATGCTGCTATTTCAGACCATCTGCCAATTGTGTTTGATTCTGTCTGTGATTCTTCCACCTTGTCTCACTCAAAGTTGTTGAATTACTCTCGTTTTATCCAGCCTTCTACGGCCAGCTTATTTTCTGAGCACTATCAGGCCAACTTTGCAGATTTTATCCCATGCAACAAATTAAACACTGAAGAGATGGTGGAGGTTTTCACTAAAGCCTGCTCCATTTCTTTAGACGCTGTTGCTCCCCTTAAGCCCAGGAAAGCTAAGGGAAAGCTCCCACACAGCCTTGGTTAAATGACTCTACTCGCTCTCTTAGACAAGATTGTCGTAAGGCTGAGCTGAAAGTGGAAAAGAGATAAACTTCAAATTTCTTATGAATGTTTAACTGCATGTTTAATCAATTACCAAAATCAGTAAAAGAGGCAAAGTTCAAATTCCTCTCTAAAATCATCTCAGAAAATGCAAATCGGCCGAGAATGCTGTTTAAGACAATTGATTCTGTGCTAAAACCTTTATCAGCCCCTACTCTAATTCCTTCTCGAGAAACATGCGAGAATTTTGCACAGTCTTTTCATGAAAAAGTCTTGACGATCAAGGGTTCAATAAAGCCAGCAATATATAATCCACTTTTGACCTGCTCACCGATGAATTCTTTAACTTGTTTTCATCCTATCTCCTCTTCTCAGCTGGCTGATATTGTTTCTAAGGCAAAATGTTCCAGTTGTGAGTCTGATATCGTCCCTACTCGTCTCTTTAAGGAAGCTTTTGAAACCTTGAGTCCAACTGTAACAGATATCATTAACAGTTCTCTAGCGACTGGAATTGTTCCCGCTAGTTTTAAACATGCTGTAGTTCACCCTCTTCTTAAGAAACCTCATTTAGATCCATCTCTCCTCAATAATTTTAGACCTATATCAAAGTTGTCTTTTATATCTAAACTTCTAGAGAGAGTCGTGCATGACCAGTTGAATATTTATCTCGGCACATCTAACATTTCAGATACTTTTCAGTCTGGTTTTAGATCTATGCACAGTACAGAAACTGCCTTGTTGAAGGTCAATAATGACCTTTTGCAAATCCTTGACACCGGATCGCATGCAGTGCTTGTCCTACTAGATTTAAGCACCGCTTTTGATACTATCGACCATAGTATCTTGTTGCATCGGTTGGAAAAAGTGGTGGGGATTCAGGGTGCGGCCTTACAGTGGTTGGCCTCGTATCTCAAAGACAGAACCTTCACAGTAAATATGGGTAAATTTACTTCTGTATCTGTTCTCCTTGTCTGTGGTGTGCCCCAAGGGTCCATTTTAAGCCCACTTCTCTTCTCACTATATATGCTGCCACTGGGGGCCATATTTGAGAAACATAGAATATCCTACCACTGTTACGCTGACGATACACAGTTTTATCTACCGGCAAAAAACGATATGTCTTATCCCCTGGAAGCCCTGTGTGACTGTTTTGATGAGATCAAATGCTGGATGGCAAACAATTTCTTACAATTAAATGAAAGTAAGAGCTGAAATTTTGATTTTAGGCCCACCTAGCTCCTCAGCTACTTTTAATTTCGGTTCCTTCCCTGTCAGTGTTCGACCTCATGTAAGGAATCTTGGATTTACATTAGATTCGGTACTTAACTTTGAAAAACAAGTCAGCTCAGTGGTAAAAGGCAGTTTCTTTCAATTGAGATCTATTGCAAAAGTAAAACAGTTCTTGTCCCCAAAAGATTTAGAGACTGTAATCCATGCCTTCATTACATCACCACTGGACTACTGTAATTCCCTGTACTGTGGTCTGCCTCAATCTACAATCACTCGTCTGCAAGTTGTTCAAAATGCTGCAGCGAGACTTCTGACTGGTACAAAAAGAGAGATCACATCTCTCCTGTCTTAGAAATTTTACACTGGCTCCCAGTTAAGTTCAGAATTGATTTTAAAATTGCAGTTTTGGTGTACAAAGCGCTATCCGGTGCTGCACCAACATACATATGTGATTTACTGACTATGTACACTCCCCAAAGAAATCTTAGATCGTGTAATCAGCTTCTTTTAACTGTTCCACGCTTTGCTGCAAAACCAAGGGTGGTCGGGCCTTCTCTGCCGCTGCTCCTAAGCTCTGGAACAGTCTGCCCTTCGCTGTGAGGTCTGCTCCGACACTAACAAGTTTTAAATCGGCTCTTAAAACGTATTTATTCTCTAGTGCTTTTAAATAAACTGCTTGATTGATTGTATATGAATCTTTTGAATGAATTATATCAGGTGCTATATGTATAAACCTGTCTTTTGCCTTGTCTATTTCAATGCTTTTAAATTGCATATTGTAATATTGTACAGCACTTTGGCGCAGCTCTGTTGTTTTTAAATGTGCTATAGAAATAAAATTTGACTTGACTTGACCACAAAACTCTACACACAATAATTCAACTGCTGAATCATTATATTGAATGAGTTTAATTGCATGCTTGTCTACAGTTTTATTGTGGTATTATGGATTGCCAATTTGCCCCTTCCCTAAATAGCACGTAAAAAACAAACAAAAGTTATGATCGGGTTGCTTTACATGTCAGTTATACTTCTTCTTTCTAAGTGGCCGATTCTTGTTCAGAGTAACCTGCAAAATGGACCAGACTTTTACACAGATAGTCAAAGGTTTCATCTTCGACTAAATCAGGTAAAAACAAATTAGCAGCAGGAAATGCAGGAACCAACAAAAACCTGCAACAACAGAAAACATAAACTCCATAAAGTCGCCCTATTGTTATTCCAATAATCTCTCTAATATTTCATTTCAAGGCCAGACATGCTTGCTGTGTCCTTCGCATTATCTTTGAGTCATACAACAAACAACAACCCCCAGGGCAAGATGTGACATGCTAGAATCAGATTTGCCATGTTTATTTAGCTCTTTGTAAAAATAAGATTTATCTATGAGAGCCATAAATCAAAAAGTCGAGCCTCTCTCCGAGCTAATCAAAGAACAGATGCTAATAGAATGTGAAATTCAAGATTTCCTGGTACTGTATATGCATGTCTGCGCTCGAGGGCACAGAAGTTTGGTAAAGAACTCAGGGCTCAACCGGAAGGACGGCCCAAAAATACAGAACGTTTTAGCGCCATTAGGCCAGTGTTAATCGATCACTACTTCTTACATTATTTGCTCACGTAAATTATTTTTTTTTTGCCTTGCATACAGAAACACTTGGTTTTCTATAATATTTTAAAGATGTTGATTTGTGTGAAATGTCATAACGGCAATGTTTCCATTTTTAATAATAACTATAAAAGTACATTATATAAAAAATAAGTATTACATGTTCAAAACTATGATCTAAACAAAGAGTGAAATAAACATATTTAAAAATGGCATTTAAAATTTTCTCCCTAATTTGGAATGCCAAATTCCCAATGTGCTCCAAGTTCTCGTTGTGGTGTAGTGACTCAATCCAGGTGGAGGAGGATGAATCTCAGTTGCCTCCGCGTCTGAGACCGCCAATCCGTGCATCTTATCATGTGGCTTGTTGGGTATGTTAGATCGGAGACCTAGCACATGTGGAGGCTTCATGCTATTCTCCGCGGCATCCACACACGACTCACCACACGCCCCACCGAGATCGAGAACCACATTATAGCGACCATGAGGAGGTTACCCCACGTGACTCTACCCTCCCTAGCAACCGGGCGAATTTGGTTGCTTAGGAGACCTGACTGGACTCAATCAGCACCCCCTGGATTCAAACTTGCGACCCAAGGGTTGTAGTCAGCGTCAATACTCGCTAAGCTACCCAGACCCTATTTTATCCATTTTAATATTTATTGTGTGAAAATTATTTCTATAAATTTTTCAAAAATTACGACTGTCCCACAGTTGTGGCATCAGTTCCACCACAATGAATAATTGCTTCAGCATGCTTCAGATTAAATATGTGACAGAATATAGAAAAATCAAGTTAAATATCACTTGCATCATTCCCAATCAAGCTGTAATTTGGCCAAGTTATGCAAAAAGTGTGAAAATATCATTTAAACGTGTGCATTTCATTGTTTTATTTCAAAAACGTCAAAAATGTCATTTCCATCAGCATCATTTTTTTTTTAGATGTGCTGAATTTACACTGTGATGGGAATTTTCAAGACAAAATGACATAAAGCGCATGTAATTCATGAACATACACAGTTGGACATTGTAAGTAAACAAAATAACACATTTGTGACAGTGTGAAAAACGTTTTAAGGAGACTTAATGTTCCAAAGTGCTTAAACGGCCCAAAGTTGAAGAACAATCTTTAGTTAAATAATATATCTTTACCTGACACATATAAAATATATCGATGTCTTAGCTGAAAAGAATTTAAAAAAATACGAAATCAGCCTGAGAAATAAAAAAAGTAAGAAAGACCAGACAGCTACATCCACACATCCACACACACTCACACAAAGACAGCCATACATTAAAAATACATTAGATAACAGGAGGTGTAGACAGCGAGCTTATTCTTGCGACAGGACAGCAGACTGATGCGCAGCCACTGCGAGAGCACTTTGATGGATGGCGAGCATTGCGGCGCTGAAAAAAGACAGATTAAAAACATCCAGAAAGCACTTTTCTCTCTGTGGAATATATGGAGAGATATGTATCCCGGCACGGAGCCGGACAGCAGCATGTCTCTAATGACGCCTGTGTGTTGAGATAAAACACAAGTCTGTGCTTCACTTTGAAAAATGACCTGGGAAAACGGTTCCATCGCAATACTCAGCAAATGCATTTCACTGTAAACCAGAGTCAGCACTGAGGTCATACGAGAGCGATTGCTTTTAAAGAGAAAGCTGGCAGAAACAGTTGAGAGAGGTGTAATAACACCATGACACAGAAGTGTTGGGTCATTCTTACTATACAGTACATTTTCCATTATACTGCATTTCTTAAAGGAATATTCCGGGATCAATACAAGTTAAGCTCAATCAACAGAACTTGTGGCATAATGTTAATAACCACAAAATTGATTTTGACTCGTCCCTCCTTTCCTTTAAAAAAGCAAAACAATAGATAGTGAATAAGGACAGGCTTTTGAGGGGTTAACCCTTTAAGCTCTGAAGATTTACTGTTTCAGTGGCATACCGAAAATTAGAGGCTTATTACTCAAATACAGGAGGGTCATGTGTTTGGTATCACTGTAAAAAACATTTTTCAGTTTTTTTTTTTAAAGTTATAGATACATTCTGAAAATCTCAGCCTAAGAAACTGCTGAAAAAAAATAACAAAAATGTTTTTCTTATTTTCCTTATTTGACATTATATATCTCCGGGAGTAAATAAGGTGGCTCCGAAAAACTAATTTTGTTTTGTTTCCAATCATGTAAGCTGTATCTGATACAAAAATTATTTATCAGTTTCCAAAACGTCTCTCCAAACAAATAAAACATAATAATTGTACATAAGAACTAATTACACATGCAAACACAACAATGACTAAAGGTTTGCACAGCATGTAGTAATGCAAGTTCACAGAATGAGTTTCATTCTGTGTCATTTGAGTCATCATTGAGTCGGTGTCATGTATTTGGCGACATCTACTGGTGGCCATGTGTAACATTGAGCTTCCTGTGGATTATCTAATGATCTTTGCCTTGTGTGTGGGCTCATTTGAAAGATAAGTCCCCTTGCGAGCGGACCCGCGTCTCCCTTGGGCAGTCCTCACGGACCCCCGGTCTCCGTGTTTGTAGCAACTCCTCCCTTCCAATGAGGTAGGATCTACCACCGTGCCATTTTCCACATGTGACCTAAAAGCCCATGTGATGTATTTCACCACTCTTTACCTCACCCATTCTGGGCAGGTGTGGTCTCCGCAGGGTCTTTCCCCCCTGAAAGAATAGGACAACTGGGAAAGATCACCTTCCCCGAGTGCGTATGATAGCGTTAAGATGGCCCCAGCCTGCTCCCATGTTTGGCACGTCGCCTTGTTCCCCCCTGTCGGGGGTAAAGAACCAGAAGGCTTTGACGATTTTATGGGGCGTTGGGGAAGGGTACGTGCAGCCTGGCACAGCTGGTTGCTTTGGCATGTAAAATACCTGCCCGCTCCTGTGTAAGCAGTACACAGAAATGGCTCAACGCATGGCGTGATTTAAATTGGACCCCTAGTGTCGCTTCTTCGACACAACGTCGAAGTGAGCGACAGACGGGGAACGTCTAGGTTACGATGTAACCTCCGTTCCCTGATGGAGGGAACAAGACGTTGTGTCCTCCCTGCCACATCACTGAACCAAGCCACTGTTGTGGCCGAACCTCATTGTCGGCTCCTCAGAAAAATCCAAAATGAAACAGACGCATTTCCCTCCCTTTATACCCGTATGTCCAGGGGCGGGACATGCTAATTCTGTCCGCCAATTTCTCATTGGCCTTTTCCTCATAGATCAGAGATGCAAAAGGCTCTCAAGAGAGACTCCTAGTGTCGCTTTTATGACACAACATCTCGTTCCCTCCATCAGGGAACGGAGGTTACATCCGTAACTAGATGTTAATTGATCACGTTTATCACTACAGTTCAATTCATTTACATAAAATAGGTTGTTTTATTAGTTTATATTAAGTATAAAGTTGTAGCAAAATTTCTGATTGCAGAAATAAATAACATTTTATTGTTACATATTTAAAAAACATGTAACATAACTTGTAACATAACAAACTATTTTTTAAAACAATAGCTTGACTTTAGTTTAACTATTCTAAGATGACAATTTCAAAGTAACTTCCCCAACAGTGCAAACAAAAGCTAGTAAATGACATCTTCGTCCAGGAAGTGACATCACTTTCAATGGTAAACACTCATGTAAGCTAACTGAAAGAGCAAGACAACAATTAACATTTTTTTTTCTGGTATCAGGGTAGCAAACTGTCCCATATTAACATTACATTTTTTGGTCAGAAATGATGACGAACAGAATCTTGAAGCGCTTTCAAAGACCAAAAACGTATGGAAATAGAGCAAGTTATTCATATCATGCATGTCCATCCTCAAAGGGTTCATTAAATCAAAACTGCTAAATGTGTCTGAAGCTGGTGGGGGAAAAATTAAATAATGTTTTGCAACCCCCCCTGACAGGATGTTCTTTCTATACGACTTTTTTTTTATTTTCAAGTGCATTAAATTGGTTTCCACATCACATTAGTAGTACAAAGAAAGATAATCCTTTAGCCACTTCAAACCAACAATGCATTCCACACTGTCACCTCAAGCGCTGTTTTGGTTGGGTTAGGAAGTTGTCATTTTCTGTAGGAGGCATTTTGCATGGGTGTAGGCGTTCTGCTGCTAAAACAAACTAAGCAAATGCAATTGCAAAAAAAATAATGAGAGATAAAACCATCTCAGTACATCCTCAGAGCTGCCGGAACAGACCACAAAATAAACTAAAATAAAACATGAAAGTATCAAAGACCTAAAAAACATGTATTTATCGATTATTCCACAGCAGCCTATTTTAAGCACAACAGAAAATGTCTTAAAATTTATTGTGGTAAATGTATGAATTTTATTACAGATGTGCTAATTTTGAATTCTGTAAAGGGAATTAATGGAGATAAAAGTTCCTAAAGAGGCTGACATTCTAACAGTTACTACTAAACCAAAACATACTGAGTGCACATTTGAAACTAATTAAGTTATCTTGATAGATTGACAGAACATAAGATAAACTCACCAGCCAACCTCACTAACTAATTGGACATTTGTTTGATGAATAGTCTTACACCCTGAACTATCCCTACTTGCCCAGATCACTTTGAATAAAGATAATATAACATCATCCCACAAATGGTCAAAACATACCAATGAATTGCTACCTGTATCTGAAATTCTAAGGTAATGCAAAACAGTGGCTCAGGTGGTAGAGCGGGTCGGCCACTAATTGCAGGGTTGGTGGTTCGATTCTCGGCCCACACGACTTCACATGCCAAAGTGTCCTTGGGCAAGACACTGAACCCCAAGTTGCTCCCAATGGCAGTCTAGCACCTTGCATGGCAGCTCTGCCGTCATTGGTATGTGAGTGTGTGTGTGAATGAGTCACAGTGTAAAGCGCTTTGGATCGGCTAAGGTTAAAAAAGGCGCTATATATATGCAGACCATTTACCATTATAGCATGTCTTTAGAAAAATGCAACAACAAACAAACATTGTGTTTTAAAACGTTTTAAATAAGACGTTCTTGCGTATGGACATACACAAAAGCAGATTTAATACAAGAAAACAAAACTGTGTGATTCTTTCAAGAGGAGCCATCAAATTCAAACCTTACTGTCCATTCGACCCCAGTAAATATGATAGTAAGATCAGAGGGGAATCAACCCAGTTCATGGATCTCTCTGTGCACTGAACACTGTTAGATGAAAGAAAGAGACTGACGTCCTGCTGTGAGGCAATCTACTGAGACAACACTGAAGACACCTGAGACCAGAGACTCACTCAGAACACTAATTGCTGGATGACTGACCCAATAGGACTGTGTTGGAGCTTGCCATATCAGTCAGTGGGAGCAAGAGAGAAAGCTGTGATATGTGCAAGCTCCAGACATTGAATATAGCTTGTATCAAACATATTTATTTACAATATTTAGATACAACTAGATAAAAACAATTGAATGAAAAAATAGGATGAGTATATCATTCAAAGGCTTGCCTGCTTACTAGCACCACCCGAAGCTCTGCTATAAGCTTGTAGTGACCTGTTTAACAACACAAACAGTCTGTTGTAAATACCAAAATATCCAGATATGAACATCAAAAACAACCTGACATAAACACTAAAACAGTCTAATAATAACCCCACAAAACAGTTTGATTTACACACCAAAAACACCCTGATATAATCACCAAAAACCGGTCATAAACACTAAACAGCCAGATATAAACACCAGAAACAACCTGAAATAAACACTAAAAAAGCCAGAATTATACAGCAAAGACAACCTGATATAAAAACCAAAAACCATCTAACACCAAAAACCGCCTGATATAAACACCAAAAATAGCCTGCTATATAAACCAGAAACAACCAGGTATAAACACTAAACAGCCTGATACAAACACCAAAACAAACTTGTAATAAATGCAAAAAACAACCTGATATAAACACCAAATACAGCCTGATATAAACACCAAAAACATCCAGATACAAACACCAAAAATAGCCTGACATAAACACCAAATACAGCCTGATATATACAACAAATACAGCCTGATAAACACCCAAAACCTCCAGATACAAACACAAAAAACAGCCTGATATAAACACCCAAAACATCCAGATACAAACACCAAAAACAGCCTGATATAAACACCAAATACAGCCTGATATATACAACAAATACAGCCTGATAAACACCCAAAACATCCAGATACAAACACCAAAAACAGCCTGATATAAACACCAAAAACAGCCTGATATAAACACCCAAAACATCCAGATACAAACACCAAAAACATCCAGATACAAACACCAAAAACAGCCTGATATAAACACCAAAAACCTCCAGATACAAACACCAAAAACAGCCTGATATAAACACCAAAAACATCCAGATACAAACACCAAAAATAGCCTGACATAAACACCAAATACAGCCTGATATATACAACAAATACAGCCTGATAAACACCCAAAACATCCAGATACAAACACCAAAAACAGCCTGATATAAACACCAAAAACAGCCTGATATAAACACCCAAAACATCCAGATACAAACACCACAAACAGCCTGATACAAACACCAAAAACAGCCTGATATAAACACCAAAAACATCCAGATACAAACGCCACAAACAGCCTGATATAAACACCAAAAACAGCCTGATATAAACACCAAATACAGCCTGATATAAACACCAAAAACATCCAGATACAAACACCAAAAACATCCAGATACAAACACCAAAAACGGCCTGATATAAACACCAAAAACAGCCTGATATAAACACCAAATACAGCCTGATATAAACACCAAAAACATCCAGATACAAACACCAAAAACATCCAGATACAAACACCAAAAACATCCAGATACAAACACCAAAAACATCCAGATACAAACACCAAAAACAGCCTGATATAAACACCAAAAACATCCAGATACAAACACCAAAAACATCCAGATACAAACACCAAAAACATCCAGATACAAACACCAAAAACAGCCTGATATAAACACCAAAAACATCCAGATACAAACACCAAAAACATCCAGATACAAACACCAAAAACATCCAGATACAAACACCAAAAACATCCAGATACAAACACCAAAAACATCCAGATACAAACACCAAAAACATCCAGATACAAACACCAAAAACATCCAGATACAAACACCAAAAACATCCAGATACAAACACCAAAAACAGCCTGATATAAACACCAAAAACAGCCTGATATAAACACCAAATACAGCCTGATATAAACACCAAAAACATCCAGATACAAACACCAAAAACAGCCTGATATAAACACCAAAAACATCCAGATACAAACACCAAAAACATCCAGATACAAACACCAAAAACATCCAGATACAAACACCAAAAACATCCAGATACAAACACCAAAAACATCCAGATACAAACACCAAAAACATCCAGATACAAACACCAAAAACATCCAGATACAAACACCAAAAACAGCCTGATATAAACACCAAAAACAGCCTGATATAAACACCAAATACAGCCTGATATAAACACCAAAAACATCCAGATACAAACACCAAAAACAGCCTGATATAAACACCAAAAACAGCCTGATATAAACACCAAATACAGCCTGATATAAACACCAAAAACATCCAGATACAAACACCAAAAACATCCAGATACAAACACCAAAAACAGCCTGATATAAACACCAAAAACAGCCTGATATAAACACCAAATACAGCCTGATATAAACACCAAAAACATCCAGATACAAACACCAAAAACATCCAGATACAAACACCAAAAACATCCAGATACAAACACCAAAAACATCCAGATACAAACACCAAAAACATCCAGATACAAACACCAAAAACATCCAGATACAAACACCAAAAACATCCAGATACAAACACCAAAACATCCAGATACAAACACCAAAAACATCCAGATACAAACACCAAAAACATCCAGATACAAACACCAAAAAACATCCAGATACAAACACCAAAAACATCCAGATACAAACACCAAAAACAGCCTGATATAAACACCAAAAACAGCCTGATATAAACACCAAATACAGCCTGATATAAACACCAAAAACATCCAGATACAAACACCAAAAACAGCCTGATATAAACACCAAAAACAGCCTGATATAAACACCAAATACAGCCTGATATAAACACCAAAAACATCCAGATACAAACACCAAAAACATCCAGATACAAACACCAAAAACAGCCTGATATAAACACCAAATACAGCCTGATATAAACACCAAAAACATCCAGATACAAACACCAAAAACAGCCTGATATAAACACCAAAAACAGCCTGATATAAACACCAAAAACAGCCTGATATAAACACCAAAAACAGCCTGATATAAACACCAAAAACAGCCTGATATAAACACCAAAAACAGCCTGATATAAACACCAAAAACATCCAGATACAAACACCAAAAACATCCAGATACAAACACCAAAAACAGCCTGATATAAACACCAAATACAGCCTGATATAAACACCAAAAACATCCAGATACAAACACCAAAAACAGCCTGATATAAACACCAAAAACAGCCTGATATAAACACCAAAAACATCCAGATACAAACACCAAAAACATCCAGATACAAACACCAAAAACAGCCTGATATAAACACCAAATACAGCCTGATATAAACACCAAAAACATCCAGATACAAACACCAAAAACAGCCTGATATAAACACCAAAAACAGCCTGATATAAACACCAAATACAGCCTGATATAAACACCAAAAACATCCAGATACAAACACCAAAAACAGCCTGATATAAACACCAAAAACAGCCTGATATAAACACCAAATACAGCCTGATATAAACACCAAAAACATCCAGATACAAACACCAAAAACATCCAGATACAAACACCAAAAACATCCAGATACAAACACCAAAAACATCCAGATACAAACACCAAAAACATCCAGATACAAACACCAAAAACATCCAGATACAAACACCAAAAACATCCAGATACAAACACCAAAAACATCCAGATACAAACACCAAAAACAGCCTGATATAAACACCAAAAACAGCCTGATATAAACACCAAATACAGCCTGATATAAACACCAAAAACATCCAGATACAAACACCAAAAACAGCCTGATATAAACACCAAAAACAGCCTGATATAAACACCAAATACAGCCTGATATAAACACCAAAAACATCCAGATACAAACACCAAAAACATCCAGATACAAACACCAAAAACAGCCTGATATAAACACCAAAAACAGCCTGATATAAACACCAAATACAGCCTGATATAAACACCAAAAACATCCAGATACAAACACCACAAACAGCCTGATATAAACACCAAATACAGCCTGATAAACACCAAAATACAGCCTGATATAAACACCAATTACAGCCTGATATAAACACCAAATACAGCCTGATAAACACCAGTAAACAGAAAAATATCATGTCACATAATCCTTAAGAAACCATTTTAATGTGCTAATTTGGTACTCAATATTTATTTGTGTTAGAACAGCTGAAAATAGTTGTTCTACTTAATGAATAGCAGACGTGGCTATGCAGTGTCTTTTTCCAGTTGCTGATGTATTGGATCATTGGATTTTTAAGATTTAAAAACAAACAAATACTTTTCTCCTCAAATTCATAATTTTTTGAGAGATGATTCCATGCACAACTGTCTCAAAACAAGAAATCAGATAATAACGAGAACAGCCCTGATACACTACAACAAGTGGAAAGTATATCAGAGTCTAGATTGAGAAACAGACCCCTCATTGGATCGTTAAAATAGCAACTACAATGACCAGTACATGCCAAATACTTGTATTGCTGTACATGTAAGTAGAGGATTCTTGGAAGAACCCCCATGAAAAGAGGATTCTTTTTGGTTGACTTAATTACAGAGTGTGTATTTCATATTAAAGCAGAATCTGAACCCACTAACTGAAGTTAATTATGGCATAACAAAAGAACAAAGGCATTCATAAAACAGCAATTACTGTAGCTTTGGGAAACACAAGGCAAAAGCCTCACAACCAAAACTGTTCTAATAGTGTTCGAATACTGTGTCTTTTAAAATACTTTACTTTTCATTCACTCATAATATAAAAGTCCAAATGTATTCAGCTGCACCAAAAACTCCATATTTAGACCTGTCAAAGGAGGCATACGAATAAAGCTGTTACAGCATGTTGCAACGTGTGATTTATATACTGGTCCGCCAAACTACAGAGAAACTGTTCGATATGCAGAATGAAAGAAGAGTACAAAGACAAAGACAGAGAGTGCCCCAAAGAGTGTAAATAAAGAAGGAGGTTTTTTTCTCTTGAGTTCTGCATGAGTGCCATGCTGGATTTGTGATTTCATTGGCTAAACCTCAGGGGAACCGCATGAAGTACTAGAGCTCATTTCAGTCCGAATTCAGATTGATTTCCTCTCCTACTTCTTCTCAGTGGAGACAACGCAAAGCCAAATAAACATGAGGTCACTGCATCAATCTTTATTGCTTCCTTCTCGTGCAATTTTATTTAGTTTCACAGTGATGCTTCACACACTCCAAACAGTGTGCTCAATTGGCTAGCCGAAAGCAAATATATTGAGTAGGTAGATGTCTGGAGACTGTAGCCACTCCTGTACACATTTCCCTCAATTCTGACATGATGAAATTCAGCTACAGTGACAGTTTCATCCTATGACATATAAATAAATGAAACTCATGCTACATCTTAATTAGCAATATCACATAATGTCAAAAAGTGTTGACACTTTAGAAACATAAAGGTGATGTGTAATTTTTTAGATGTTAAAATACTTTCTCCTATCCCAGTCTAATATGTCAAGACAACTTGAAGCAAGCCATTTATAGGTTGACTTTATGAAAAAAGTGTAATACTAAGAATATATCAAAATATTCTTTCTTTTGTTTGAGCATCTCTAAGATATATTATTTGGAGGGAACCAAAAACATTTTGCGAGGGAAAGCAAACAATTGTGAAGGAATGTAAACTATTGTGAAGGAACATAAATGTGGCAGGGCGGAGGGCGGGGTTGGGTCGTGATCGTACACACCCGGTCCTGTATTAGGATAATCAAGCCTCCCGAGAGGGATAAAGGTCGACTGCAGAGGATCGTGCAGGAGAGAGAGATAGTTTACGGACATGTCCGTCATGTGTGTGTTTGTCTTTTGTTTAAGTTTTATATTAAACTATTATTTATATTGACAAGCCGGTTCTCGCCTCCTCCTTTCCATTGATTTCTTTACACTGGTGCCGGAAACCCGGGAAGGAGGAGGGATACGCCGTAGTAGAGTTCTCGCCACTACCGTCCACCCCAACGGCGAAGCCGCGGCCATCTGCTAGGGGATGAGGAGCCCAGCCGCCTGAAAGAGGACGATGGCCGCCGACCGCGAGGGGAGAAGGGGCTCCTAACCGACCGCCTGGAGCAGTCAGGGCCGCTGCCAGGGGCGGAGGAGTCCCCTACCGGCCGCTGAAACGCGGCGGGGTCTGAGACCGCCGACAGCCTGGAGCGGGAGAACCGCTGCCAGGGGTGGGGGAGACCCCTTCTGTTCCCCGAGAATGCGGCAGGGCGTTCTGTCCGCCAGGGGCTGGAGGACTGCCTCTGATCCACCCAGAGAGGCGCGACTGAGTTTTTTTTTTGGGGGGGGTACTACACTGTTAAAGGAAGTACCCCCCCATTTTAATTATTTCTGTTTCCCTCCCCTTGTCCCCTCCCTCGTCCAGGTAGATGGGGATGTTCTGCCGGCAGACTAGGCTTAAAGCATGCCCTCCCCCAGGGAAAGGGGGATGGGATGTACGTCAGGCCGGGGGCTCTCCAGCCTGAGAGAACGAGGGAGGAATGTGGCAGGGCAGAGGGCGGGGCCGGGTCGTGATCGTACACACCCGGTCGCGTATTAGGCTAATCAAGCCTCCCGAGAGGGATAAAGGTCGACTGCAGAAGATCGTGCAGGAGAGAGAGATCGTTTACGGACATGTCCGTCATGTGTGTGTGTGTTTGTCTTTTGTTTAAGTTTTATATTAAACTATTATTTATATTGACAAGCCGGTTCTCGCCTCCTCCTTTCCATTGATCTCTTTACAGTAAACTATTGTGAAGGAACGTTAAACTATTGTGAAGGAACATAAACTATTGTGAAGGAACGTTAAACTATTGTGAAGGAATGTAAACTATTGTGAAGGAACGTAAACTATTGTGAAGGAACGTTAAACTATTGTGAAGGAACGTTAAACTAGTGTGAAGGAACGTTAAACTATTGTGAAGGAACGTAAACTATTGTGAAGGAACGTTAAATTATTGTGAAGGAATGTAAACTATTGTGAAGGAACGTTAAACTATTGTGAAGGAACGTTAAACTATTGTGAAGGAACGTAAACTATTGTGAAGGAACGTAAAACTATTGTGAAGGAATGTAAACTATTGTGAAGGAACGTAAAATATTGTGAAGGAATGTAAAATATTGTGAAGGAACGTAAACTATTGTGAAGGAACGTTAAACTATTGTGAAGGAACGTAAACTATTGTGAAGGAACGTTAAACTATTGTGAAGGAACGTAAACTATTGTGAAGGAACGTTAAACTAGTGTGAAGGAACGTAAACTAGTGTGAAGGAACGTAAACTATTGTGAAGGAACGTAAACTATTGTGAAGGAACGTAAAACTATTGTGAAGGAACGTAAACTATTGTGAAGGAACTTCAACTATTGTGAAGGAACGTTAAACTATTGTGAAGGAACGTAAACTATTGTGAAGGAACGTTAAACTATTGTGAAGGAACGTAAACTATTGTGAAGGAACGTAAACTATTGTGAAGGAACGTAAAACTATTGTGAAGGAACGTTAAACTATTGTGAAGGAACGTAAACTATTGTGAAGGAACATAAAATATTGTGAAGGAACGTAAAATATTGTGAAGGAACGTTAAACTATGGTGAAGTAAAGTAAACTATTGTGAAGGAACGTTAAACTATGGTGAAGTAAAGTAAACTATTGTGAAGGAACGTTAAACTATTGTGAAGGAATACAAAACTTATTGCAAAGAATAACTTCTAAATGGCTCTGTGAAACAAAAACAAAAATGACACACTATACTTTACAAATATACCGTATGCTTACATATTGTTTATGCCTCTTTGCTGACAGCAACAAAAGTTATTGCTGTCAAACTGGGGAAAATCTGCTTTTTAGCTTTGCTAAAGCATTGTAACCTGCCTTGCTAAATATACTGCCTACATAGACAGCTATCTTCTAAGGCATCATCTTACCTGAAATGAATCCTCATACTGTATGTGAAAGATTTGAAATGCTCACCACAACAAAGGATACAAACGATGATGTCTAATAAAAGGTATCTAAGAAGGAAGCACAATTATGCTGCATTCAGTTTGGAACAGCCCGCATGCCTTAAAATCAATGCCTTAAAATTCTTCCTAGGTAGGCAGCTCAATAGGTTTTGGACAAAAGCCATCGAGCCAGAGAATTTGAGCCAATGGTACTTTGTGGTCACCAGTCAAAAGGTTTAATTGACATTCTATAAGGAACAAATACATCTTGGCCTGCATTTCTATAGTGATAAATTGAGTTTTTAAGCAGAAATACAGCTCCATTGGATAGCTGTAGTCAGAATGATATGCTTCTTGTGTACAGAAACGAGATTTATTCTGAGCGCATGCCATTTGCCAAGTCAGCTCCCCTCCTTTCTGCTAGATTACAGCATGTAATCAAGCGGCTTTTAGTAGATTTAACATGAAGAAACGACGGCACGCTCCGTAAACACATCTCAGGGTGGTAATCTCTTCACATGCGAAACATGAGCGTGACATCTCAAATCATTCGTCTTACGTATTACCGGGCTCCTTTGATAGCATCCGATTCTGGAAACTTCCACAGATATGAACATCTCTAGAGTCTATTGAAGAAAAAAGAACATTCAGGATGGATAGCACATTTCCTGAAATTGATTACTCGCTAAGCAGAGCAATGATTTATTCTTCTGTCAGAGAAGGACATTTTGTTTTTATTCCATTTTGCCGACACACTCGGTGACGTTCTACATCTTGCCGAAGACTTGCTCTGAAATTCATCTGTAGGGATGGGAATCGTAAGGAAAATGATTCTGGTCCCTTAACAGTTCCATTTATGATTCTGTAAGTACTTTTGAGCAAGGGAAGAAAAATGGAAATAAGAAATGCAATTCTTATTGGATTTACTGCCCTAGGCAGCCTGTCACCAAATGTTGAGATGATTTTATGTTAAAACAGAACAGATTCTTGCAAATTTTGTGTGCACACCGACATTTTGATTAAGATATCTGATTAATTCATTCATTTCAGTCCAGTGAGCAGCTGAAGGCGACTGTGGCAAGGAACACAAAACTCCATAAGATGTTGGTTAATGGAGAAAAATAACTTTGGGAGAAACCAGACTCACTGTGGGGGCCAGTTCCCCTCTGACTAACATCATGAATATAATGCCAATATTTCTTATTTTTTCGGTGGGGTTCGGTGGGGTCCATCCTAAGTCCCCATCAAACCTAAAATACCACCAATTACAACAAAACTCATTGTGGTCTATCTTGAACTTCAAAGTTATTTGAACAACCATTCAGAAATTACCAAAGGTAACTAAGGCTTTATGGTTTCCTCCGAAATAATGGACAAACTAATGATAAAATGACAAGTTTGGTTTCTGAGACTGGGCTTGATAGTTGGAGGATGGTTATAAATATCAACATCAATGTCCAGTATTTGGATTCAAAGATGCACCAGCTCTGGTTTCCTACCTGAACTCTGTTGCCAGGATCCTTTCTAATCCATTTGATGACCGTCTCATAGACCAGCTCCTCAGCTTTAGTGTTCAGGCTGTCGTTGGACATATAGTTAACCAGATCTTCTTTGGAAATATTCAGGATCTCCCCTTGACTGGCCACATCGGGGAAGTTCTGCAGGGCGAACGCTTTTGCCATGTTGTGAAGTTCAGTGCACTGCATCGCCTCCGCCATCTCCAAAACGCCAAGACAGTTACTGGCCGTTAACTGTTTCTCTATAAAAGAGAACCACACACACACGCACACTAACATCAGCTTGAAAACGAACCCAAAAATCCTTTCCAATAAGAGGCTTGGGAATAACACAATTCTTGTACATTTTCTTTTTCCACTTAATTTAATTGCATGCAACCAATTACACTAAATCCATTTGCTTAAATATTTGTAATTGGCCCTAACCAGAGGTACATGTAATGCCAGGTTCCCTGCATGCACTGTAAGAGAAAATGGCATATTAATGTCTTTGCCTTTTATTGTGGTATTTGCACTGGTTGTGTTTTTTGTCCTTTTAAGGTTTGCGTTATGTGAGTGCATCAATTTCAATAAGTATGGGATTGTTGAGTGTCACCGTCATTAAGGTTATATTGGATTTTATGGACCGCACAAGAGTCTACAAGCAGTCAGCATGTTACACTTGCAATAACACATGTTTGGCAAAAAGCTGAAAACAGTTAAAATTAATTTGCTTTAACATAATTGAAATGATGACTTTTTAAAAAATTTATCTAGTATAATTAATTTAAGTTTGTACAACAAGACCTTCATCAAATACATTACTGACATACATTTTTTGGGGGGGGGCCTAGGTAGCTCAGTGGTAAAGATGCTGGCTACCACCCCTGGAGTCGTGAGTTTGAATTCCAGGGTGTGCCGAGTGACTCCAGTCAGGTCTCCTAAGCAACCAAATAGGCCCGGCTGGTATGGAGGGTAGAGTCACATGGGGTAACCTCCTCGTGGTCGCTATAATATGGTTCATTCTCGGTGGGGTGTGTGGTGTGTTGGGCGTGGATGCTGCGGTGGATGGTGTGAACACGTGCTATGTCTCCATGGCAACGCAATCAACAAACCACGTGATAAGAAGATGGATTCGTCTTCCGCCACCCAGAAAGCACATTGGGAATTGGGCATTCCAAATTGGAATAATACTTTTTTGTATTATATTAAACATGTAATACTATATCATATGCATAACAATTGGGGTGTATCCAGAATCATTTCAATGTAAAAAAAAAAAAAAAAAAAAACAGTTCTTAGATAAAGTGACCAATGCTAAAAAAAACATTAAAAAATATTTACTTGATTTTTGTTGTTTTTTTGACTTGGCATCTTGCAGGAAAACAAGTAATGCAAGTTTTGAGAGTTCAAATTGGCCTACACAAAATGTTTATGTGGTTCAGTCCCATTTACCCTCTTCCCAGCATGCACTGGAAAATGAATAATATGGTTGTTGTTTGGCCATTTGATGGTTTTATTTACATTGTTATTGTTGAATTTGTTGTCATGGCAGGTAACTTGTTGTTTTGTGATGTCAGGATTAGTTTGTTTCTCAAACTAATCTCAATTAATTGGTTGACAAAAAGTGACACAAAGTGTTTAAATTACTCTCATTTCATTTTAGTGCTGTCAAATACATTGATATTGAGAAGTCACTTTGTCATCAGCAATAGGAAGGAAACACCCAGTTTACTTTAATTCCTTCAAAACAGCCGTGGCCTCGTTCACACTGCAGTTCAATTCAGTTGTCACTCCTCTTGGTTGTGCTTAAACTAGTTTTGTGTGGCAACTACTTTCTTTTAACCACATTCAGTTCAGATATTTACAGGAGTGAAGATAACATTCTACAACCAAATTCGCTCCCAAAATGCATAATTAATTTGATCATTAATTCTGACTAATTATTCCATGATTTATTCCCAGTAGAATAATTTTTTCTTAGATGACTAGACATGTTTCGTATGTTCAGTAATGTAAAAAAAAAAATTTATAATAATTAACACAACCATCAAAATTGCTTTTAAATTCAAATTCAAAATTGTGTGTGTGTGTGTGAGCGTGTATTTATCACTTTGTGGGGACCAAATGTCCCCATAAGGATAGTAAAACCCGAAATTTTTGACCTTGTGGGGACATTTTGTCAGTCCCCATGAGGAAAACAGCTTATAAATCATACTAAATTATGTTTTTTGAAAATGTAAAAATGCAGAAAGTTTTCTGTGAGGTTTAGGTTTAGGGGTAGGGTTAGGTTTAGGGGATAGAATATAAAGTTTGTACAGTATAAAAACCATTATGTCTATGGAAAGTCCCCATAAAACATGGAAACACAACAAGTGTGTGTGTGTGTTTGTGTGTGTGTGTGTGCGCGCGCGCGTGTGTTTGTGTGTGCGCGCGTGTGTGTTTGTGTGTGTGAGTTTGTGTGCTCGCGCGCGTGTGTGTTGTGTGCGCGCGCGCGTGTGTGTGTGTGTGTGTGCGCGCGCGTGTGTGTGTGTGTATACGCTCAAGCGTGTGTGTTGTGTGTGCGCGCGTGTGTCTGTGTGTGTGTGTGTGTGTGTGTGTGTTGTGTGTGCGTGCGTGCGCACTGTGCACATCTGTCAATCAACATAACACAAGCCTCTGCAACAGAGTGTGAGATTTGGACTTGAATGAATATTCCCAAAACAAATTCACCATGATTGAAGTTCCAGGATATTACAGTCAACAGAAATGTGCACATCTCTTTAAATGGTCAGTTAGTATTTGTCAATGAGTGCATGTTAAATGTGATGGGCAATTCTCAGGAAACCTGTAAGAAAAATGTCCTAGTCATATTTACAATGTGATAATGAGAATTGGGGGGTAAAACGTGCATTTATGTCATGAAGATAATATTAACTGCCCTAAATATAGGCATCATGTTCTTTAATGAGTGAACAATCCTTGAAGTGATTTAAGCTTACATTTCAAACACTAGCTAGTCACAGTTAACTTAAATGGCATCGACGATAATTGCAATAGAAAAAGTTGCATGCTTGGTTGCTGAACCACAGCTTTGGAGAAATGGTAGTTGTTGGTGTACATTAAATCAAGTGCTTACCGAGAAAAGACACACAGACTTTGCAGAAGGTGTTGAACTGAAACTTGTTCGCCGCCTCCAATAATGTCTTGGCGTTGGCCGAGTCGATAATGAGCGAGCCGGTGTAAACAAACTCCAGGAGAATCTCCAGAACGTCTGCACTGATGCTACTCAATGTTAACTTCATCTTATTGCCATTTCTGTTCTCCGCCGATAACCTGGAGACAACACAAAGAGCGTTCAACCACAGCGCTGCTGAGACGTGTCTCAATAGCAGCAATGGAAAGAGAGGATACATGATTAAAATGCAATTAAAACCCCATCAAGCAGCTGAGAGCGAGATTGACTCATTTAGAAGCGGTTCAGTCAGTGTGACTCAACGTTTGAGAAAGTAAGTTTCTCTTCAGAAGTGCTTGAGGGAAAACTCCAGTGAGCTGCTATACATTTTCATACATAATACATATTTAAAGGCATATGGAGGGTGCAGATTGCTTGGCTGGCGATGAGCTGCTCCAGCGTTTCTCGTAAGGGCTGAGTGACAGATGGAGGCAGCTTTGGTTTAGGAATGAGTCTTAACACACTAGTTAAGACCTATAAACCTCTTTAATCTAAGAACGCTGCAAAAAGACAATGCATCCTCTTGAAACAAAAACTCATAATGAGGTTGCACTTTATAAACGGCCATGCGTCTAGACAACAAGCGTCTGGAGAGAACAACATTTTCTTAATTAGTATTTTGGTTTTGTTTTCCAGAAAGAATATCTACTTCAGAGGAGACAATATATCTTTATTTAACAATTGGCAAATTATTTATTCTTGTTTTTAGAATAATTTGTACCAAATTTAGTGAGGTTCATGCTTAAAACAAGAAGAAATAAGCCAATTGGATGAGAAAAGTAAACTTAAAGGGATAGTTCACCCAAAAATGAAAATTCAGTCATTGTTTACTCACCCCCTGTGTTGTTATAACCCTGTATGACTTTCTTTCTTTTTCTTAACACAAATGGAGAAATTGTGAAAAAATGTTGTGCTCAGTGATGTCATAAATGGCTGTTTATGGTGACCACCTCTTAAAGCGTCCAAAGAACGCAAAAGTATAATTCAGAAGAGTAATAAATGATTCCATGAGTCTCACGATTTTGCTATGAAAGCATATGCTAAGGTTTGGTGAGAAACAAACTGAAATCGAATGTATTATTTTGTGAACATATTCACTAACCAATGATCTCCTGTGCACGTTCATGATATGACACGAGAGCAATGGTTCACGAAGCCCTCTCTCAACATTGGGGCGTTCAAGTAAAAACGAATTATGTTTATCTAAAAACAGAACCCAACACAGCTGCACCAAAACAGAGAACAGAACTTACTAAACATGCCTGAAGAGTTTGTAGTCGAAGAATTGATGCATTTCTATGCCCAGCCTTATTTTTTTGTTTTTTATTGACTGGTGCAAGTTCACAGTGGATGGAATTACCCGCGCAATGCCGAAAATAGAAAACAAGCGATCGATAGAATGTACCATCACTCGTCAACTCTGATTACCATAGAAAAGCTCATTTTTAATCACGTGTCCTTTGCCATCAGTTTAGAATATTTCTGTTTGATTTCCGAAAACTCTGTTTAAAAAAATAAGGCTGGGCATAGAAATGCATCAATTCTTCAACTACAAACTCTTCAGACATTTTTAGTAAGTTCTGTTCTCTGTTTTGGTGCAGCTGTGTTGGGTTCTGTTGTCACTATCACTGTGGCCGACCTGTTTTTAGATAAACAGAATGAGTTTCTGCTTGAATGCTCTAGTGATGCAAAGGGGCTGCATGAACAGTTGCTGTAAGCGTTCGAGGAAGTCATCATATTTGGCTTAACTTGAATGCGGGGGGGACCTCAGCAAATAACATTTTTGCTAACCCGTTTGCTCCAACAGCAAAAGAAATCTAAACGATTATGCTTTCACAGCTTTGCAAAAGAAGATATATACATACAGCTATGGAGAACAGCAGTAAGAAGAGAGAAACAGGCCACATTTTCTGTCACTCCCTCAGCAGCTGTGTTAGAAGCCTCGTCGTAACTGCGTACAATGTTATAAATTTACAATCAAAAATAGGAAATCTAAAAAAGTTTGCTACATTTACGTTGTTAAAGAAGGCGGAAGCACGTCCTAACAGGTCTGTAAAAAGGGTCAATAGAGCTGTTCAGGTTGTAGTCTCTCTGGATGGGTTTATATAATGAAGTTTTTGAATTTACGAGTAAAATAAGGTATGTTATAAAAACCAATAGGAAAATCGTGAGGGAGCCCATGGCGAATTAGACTTCCGGGTTCACCTAAAAATTGACGTCATGGCTGAAAATGGCTCATTTGGCCTCTTTGGAGTGCGGGACTTTGGAAAGTGGGCATGGCTAATCCAACGGCTCAGATTGTGGGAATTCTAAAATGGCTAAAATCGCTTAAAAGCACCTTTAAGGCTGTAGCATATTAAACTGGGATAGGAAAAGTTATTGAAACAAGCAAAATTACACATTTCACCTTTAATCAAATCATGTGTTTGTTGCAATTGCAAAAAGTACAGAAACACTTTCATGCAATATTATAGTGCATAGATGGGAACATATAAAAAGACAAGCACACAGAAAACAGACAGACAGACAGACAGACAGTGTGAGGAGGGGTAGAGAATCAGTTCTGCCACAGGGCACCAGCAGCCATCCTACTGGGGAAACGGACCATTCCATGACACGGGGCGAGGGTTTACTTTCAAAGACCTGCTAAAACAGAGTTCATCATGGCCTGCGCACGAACTGTGATATCACTTGGAAAGAGGCAAAGGCATAACATGAGGTGAGCTGAGAATCTCTGGAGGAGGCTGAAAAATCAAGAATGTTACTCCTGAAAAGAAAAACAAAAAGTTTATTGCTGTCAGGTGCAAGTGGAGAAGGAGAAATATTAGGAAACAAAAAAAGGGGGTGGGGGGGTGTGCAGTAAAAGGTGTGAGAATGTGGGAATAAAGGAATAAAAGAATAAAACAGAAATTCAGCCTGTGAAATCACTCAATTACAGAAATGTTAATTGACTTATACTGCTTCTATTACAGTGTCCTTTACTCAGAAAATGGCTTTTGGGGACTTTCTAGTGGTGCTAGCAGTTTTATTCTCATTTCTGCTTTAAAAACATCTAATAAAAAAATATGGTTATCAAAATATTTTATTTCCTCCACTGACTCGGTCTATTATATGGATTAGACTGAAAATTAAAACACAGTTATGAAAGCATGGTACTTACATAAAAATGGCTTTTATGAATGACAGGGGTTTCTAAAACTTCGAAAACTCATATTTTCCAGAAAATTAGGGTGGGTTGAATATACTCATGTGCCTACGTCCTTGGAGGAAACATGGTTAACTGAAAATATGAACTGAAATCTATAAAAGTGATTAGTTATTTGATAACACAACGGCACAAGGGTCAACTATATATAATTATAATTTTATAGATTATATGAGTGGTGGTGGTGTAGTGGTCTAAACCACATAACTGGTAAACTGGTAATCAGAAGGTCGATGGTTCCATCCCCACAGCCACCACCATTGTGTCCTTGAGCAAGGCACTTAACTCCAGGTTGCTCCAGGGGGGGATTGTCCTTGTAATAAGGTTTCTGTAAGTCGCTTTGGATAAAAGCGCCTGCCAAATGCATAAATGTAAATGTAACTAGTACTATCAAATATAGGAATTCTAGGAATATTCTGGGCCACTATCAAAACACAATAATCCTGGTTTGTCTGTTTAAAAATGCACGTGTAAGACAGTTAAAGACAGAAATGCGAAGCTCATATTTCAGTAAAGATGTGTGTTATTTGAACTTTAAAGTTGTCTACCTCCTCATTTTGAGTTAGAACAATTTTTTTCTGGGTGGTTGAACTGAATTACTCTGTGGAAAGATTCGGCTCCATGTAAACAGTCATGCAGGACTCGTGCAGACACCAAGTGAAGAGTAAACAAGCCTAAGATGGATTGCTGGTCTTAAATGGTTAAGCTGGTGTTACTGGTCTAACAATCTGCCCAAGCAGGTGTTTAGCTGGTCGGCTAGCTGATCTCCCAGTATAACCAGCCAACCAGTGCCCAGAAGCCCTCTATAAAGATAAAATCACTAATAATATCCCTTTAAACAATTACACACACGGCATTTAGCTTATTCTGACATTACGCGGCTCCTTACGTGTATTGTGGCAGTTCCGAAGTGAAATGTCCACCGTGTGGCGCTAAAATAGAGTTAATTTGCCTCTCAAACTGATTAAATGTTATGGTTAATGTTCTATCGAGTTTTAAATCAACAAAACCGACCTCACTACCCTAAAGATAAACCTAAACTTCATCGATAATGAGAGAAAAAACAAATGTGAGCAATCACGTTATTTTGTGGTGCTTCAATAACACTTTGGGCTCACATGTGGACTCGTGTGCTCTTCAGGACTTGTACCCCCGATCCTTTGCATCGCAAGTGCAACGCTTTATTATTTGAATGCAATCATCACACTCGAACAAGCTTGTAAAGCAAAAAACATTAAAATTATGTCTAGAAAAATCATTCAAATGCAAAACTTTAAATGAAAATATATTTATTTTAATTATTTTAACATAACATTGCATTATCTTTTATCAAATGAAGTGCTTTTATACAAAATCCTCACATGCTGAAATCTGCTGAACATCACAAATGTGAGAAATTGCTTTAGTACATTATTATGATCACTGTTAATTAAGGTAAACATTACATTACTAAACAGTAGTTATATGTCTTCTTTTCCCATACATCAGCCTATGGAGCAAATACAAGCTTTTTCCCTATTTTCCATTTGGTGTATTATCGAGCACTGCAGGCCAATTGAATAAATAATGCAGCTAAAATGCGACGCACAAGGGTTGATTGTGCATTCAAACATACATTTTCTTCCCAAATATGTCAAGTTCCATTACATTCTGCATTTTATAGCTAATGCCATTTTTATGACTTGATTCAGTGATTCCGTCCGTGCGTGCCGCGACGCAGAAATCATAGGGCCCTACATGCGGTAACCACGGTATAAGTGAACTCCGATCTTTGAATGATTGAATATTACTACATATCCCGTTTGAAAAAGGTGGTGCAACTAAATTAAGCATTAAGTCTTTAACTAAGCCCTTAGTTTAATCTTTATGTTCCAACTTAAGTGAGACCTTATGCACAGCTGGTGTAACCCTACCCAGCAGGGGCGGATCTACCGGGGTGGCATAGGGTGGCAAATGCCACCCTAAAAGAATACCTTGCCACCCCTGCTGCCACCCCAGTTGGCAGCAAAGAATTAAAAGTTATGGCCAATTTGACAATTTACGAGCGCGAATCTCCAATGTCCGACTGCACTGAATGCAGCACGAGATGGCGTCAGAGCGGCAAGAGACTGATCAGTTTGGGAAAATGTGTGTTCTTAGTAAACAATTAAAGCGATGTCCAGTACCTCGTTTGAGTGTCGTGACCTATTTATTTCCACAGTGTATTTATGCTCACTTTATTACAGCTCAGTCCATAGATCTACATGTGTAAGTTTTTCTTTGTATAGTTTCTTCTTGTACAAATGCTGCGTGCGTTTGCTTCCCCTCTCACACCATCATCGCCTGTGTCGTACCTTAATGCCTTTCCGGTAATAATGCCCTTACTTCAATCATACTTCTATCTCCTATTAAGTGAGATCACATTGTATGGTCACTTATTCCTAATATGAACTGTTTCACATGAAACCTCAAATCAAGACATTGATTGCATGAGATTAAGTTTGTCTGTATGAGTTTGTAAATTGCAGCCTGTGCCCTTTTGTAGTGTGTACATACTATTTCTCATCAAACTGTGATAAACGTGATTAAATTAAGTATATATAAGTCTGCCATATGTTGCCACCCCTCAAAAAATCCTGCCCCCTCTCACCACCCCATAAATATTTTTCTAGATCCGCCCCTGCTACCCAGATAAGTAGGGAACGTACCTGACAGAGCATCGTTCATGACATTCAACTGTTGATGTTGTTTCATAATGTGCAGCGAGCGAAAGTGACAAATAGTGTATTTGACACCTATCCCGAGACCCGATCAGGATGCATGGGAACCCAAAGTAAGAGTTTATAAACTGATAACCGACAGTTTAACTCGTGGTTTTTGTCAATGGGAATAAAATTCGTTGTTGTAGTGCCTCAACAACTGCGATACATACAATGAGCCATTTTGCAGAAGTGTAGGTATAGTCATTTTTCAGATTTTTCCACCATTCTGATGGTTGATGTGAACATTAACTGAAGCTCCTAACCCGTATCTGGATGATTTTATGCACTGCAACGCTGCCACATGATTGGCTGATTAGATAATCGCATGGATGACGTGATTCCATCACACCGTTTTGCAAAAATATTAAAACTTAGTTGATATCAAAACACAGAAACTTCAATTTAAATGCAGCAAAGCAATCTGTCAAACTAAACACACTAGCTATCGGTCTCACACTGATGTAACATCTATTCTAATATAGCAACACTCAGCATGTGCCAAATGATGGATGCACTGCCACAAACAAAGCATAAATATACAAAATCAGCAGACAGACTGAATCTCTGGAGATATTGTATAATTCATAAGCAAACTTGCTTCATATCTCTGCACAATGTAAACGAGCCGTCCTAATGGTTATATATTACATCCAGTCGCACATCCACTTAGCAGATGATTTGCTAAATGGATGAATCACTTTTTAATGCGTGTTTTCTCTGAAATGACACATACAGCAGGTGTTCTTTATAGATGATTAGATAAACATGCTCCGTCTGACTGATAAACGACTGACAGATAAGTCTAGTTTCAAAGCACAGGCTGATATGCCCATTCAAGGTGCAGCAGAATCTCTGATATTAAACTCAGATTACAGTTCAAATCGTGAAGCATTTAAAAAAAGAATAATCAATGTTTCGCTTGAATTTGATAAGCATCATACAGACCATTTATTTTTTCATAGATCAAAGATTGAAGTCGGTTTTTAAAATAGCATGCTTTCTGTGTAAACAAGCAAATAATCAGATAGAAATGGTGTACGAGTACTGACATTTTTCCAATTGAAAAGTAGATGAATAAGTAATGCAGGAATGTTTTCAGAATGGTTAAGCATGCCGGAGCTTTGCAGATCACCACAAAGCATTGATTTTATTTAGCCAAACAAAGCTGTTGACTCTCAGTGTAACGTAGCGAGAATATGTGATCGACAGACTGTTGAATGTACTCCGATCAGCCACAACATTAAAACCACCTGCCTAATATTGTGTAGGACCCCCTCGTGCCATCAAGACAGCGCCAACCCGCTTCTCAGAATAGCATTATGAATTATATTCTTCTCAGCACAATTGTACAGAGTGGTTATCTGAGTTACGTCAGACTTTGTCAGTTCAAACCAGTCTGGCCATTCTCTATTGACGTCTCTCATCAACAAGGCGTTTCCGTCCGCAGAACTGCCGCTCATTGGATGTTTTTTGTTTTTGGCACCATTCAGAGGAAATTCTAGAGACTGTTGTGAGTGAACATCCCAGAAATACTCAAACCAGCCCGTCTGACACCAACAATCATGCCACGCTCCAAATCACTGAGATCACATTTCTTCCCCATTCTGATGGTTGATGTGAACATTAACTGAAGCTGAACCTCGAGCTGACAAAGTCTACGGTAACTCAGATAACCACTCTGTACAATTGTGCTGAGAAGAATATCATTCTGAGATGCAGGTTGGCACTGTTTTGGCTGCACAAGGGGAACCTACACATTATTATGCAGGTGGTTTTAATATTGTGGCTGATGGTGTGTGTGTGCAAACCACATATTAAACTTTCCATTTAATCTCTTTGAGGTTCAACTGGATTGAACTGTCTGTTAAATTGCATTGTAATCACATTAATAACTCTTGACAAGGTTATTTTCTACTTTACGGAAGAAATGAATGCACTGTTCAGAATGGCAAGATTGTGACTATGCAATGCTCTGTTTCAAAACCTAGTGAGCTGCCTATGTAAATGGCTAACTTAAGGCATCATGGGCACACTCCCATTAACTGTAAAATATTTTTTGATTTTGCTGCCTTCCAAAGTCTTTTTACATTTACATTTACATTTATGCATTTGGCAGATGCTTTTATCCAAAGCGACTTACAGTGCACTTACAATTACAGGGACAATCCCCCCCCCGGAGCAACCTGGAGTTAAGTGTCTTGCTCAAGGACACAATGGTGGTGGCTGTGGGGATCGAACCAGCGACCTTCTGATTACCAGTTATGTGTTTTAGCCCACTACACTTTTTCTGCACGTCATTACGTCTCATGGTCAAGCGCTCTAGCATTTTATAATAAACTTTTTAGACCTTTAGCTCATACGGATGCATTCGCTGCACATGCACAAAGACTGTCAACGATTGGGGCATAGAAAACTAGAAAAACTAGGATGCATTCGGAGAGTCCGCACGTACTGTGCGAATGATGGAATTTGTGCGAGACATGGCGGTACGTGGAAAACCAACTTCGGCCTTCCGATACCTTCTTTTCTACAAAAACTAAAGCAGCTTTGTATTTATCCTTTCCGGAGAAGACAGTCGCAGAATGCACTGCGACATCCATCCAAGATAGCAGACGATTACTGAGAAATGTCCATTATAAATGTACAACCAAAAACTTTGTATTGACAAAAAGCAGTTCAATTTAATAAAAAAAAGAGTGACTAATTAACCTGTAACACTATTTTAGGGATCAGAAATTAAACAATAATTCATGACTAATATTTACACTTGTAATTGACTGGTTATGGACTTGTTTGCATTATAAAGTATGTATTAAGCCTTTATTGGCTGATTTCTTATTCTTGCTTTACAGCACCTTTCCATTTGTTTTTGTCATAACAATGAATTTATTAGCTAAAAACAAAACATATCAGTAGCTAGTATGATGCAATTGACATCCTTTATAGTCTCTTAGTCTGTATTCTGTGTGAAAGTGCAGCATATAAGTATAAAATACATGGAGAATGCATATAGTGTTTCAACAAAGCAGGGAAGGTTTGGGTTAGGTTTAGGGTTAGGTTTAGGTTTAGGGTTAGGGTTAGGTTTAGGGTTAAGGTAAGGTTTAGGGTTTGGTGTAGGGTTAGGTTTAGGGTTAAGGTTAGGTTTAGGGTTTGGTGTAGGGTTAGGTTTAGGGTTAAGGTTAGGTTTAGGGTTAGGTTTAGGTTTAGGGTTAGGGTTAGGTTTAGGGTTAAGGTAAGGTTTAGGGTTTGGTGTAGGGTTAGGTTTAGGGTTAAGGTTAGGTTTAGGGTTTGGTGTAGGGTTAGGTTTAGGGTTAAGGTTAGGTTTAGGGTTTGGTGTAGGGTTAGGGTTAAGGTTAGGTTTAGGGTTATGTTTAGGTTAGGTTTAGGGTTAAGGTTAGGTTTAGGGTTAAGGTTTGGTGTAGGGTTAGGTTTAGGGTTAAGGTTAGGTTTAGGGTTTGGTTTAGGGTTAGGTTTAGGGTTAGGTTTAGGGTTTGGTGTAGGTTTAGGGTTAAGGTTAGGTTTAGGGTTAGGTTAGGGTTAGGGTAAGGTTAGGGTTAGGGTTAGTTTTCGGGTTAGGGTTAGGGTTAAGGTTAGGCTTAGAGTTAGGTTTAGGGTTAAGGTTAGGTTTAGGGTTTGGTGTAGGGTTAGGTTTAGGGTTAAGGTTTGGTTTAGGGTTTGGTGTAGGGTTAGGTTTAGGTTTAGGGTTAAGGTTAGGTTTAGGGTTAGGGTTAAGGTTTGGTGTAGGGTGTCTGTGGGACTCTAAATAAACAATAAACATGTTGATACATGTTGGTAGTATTTAATCAGGGCTGCAAATAGCATCTGACACTATTTGCTCTTAGTGCAAAGAAAAATATGCTTTTTGTTGCTATTTGCACTAATCAACAAAAGTTTTTGTCTCAATATTTATCTTACACTTATAAGCTGCACATTCACACAGTTTAATGAGAAACTATATAGGATGCATTTTGCACCTTACTAGCTATTGGTAAGAGTGTATTTTTGTTATATACAAAATGTTATTGTCAAAAAGTGGCTTTAACATGGCTTGTGTTGTGCCGTCAACGCACTGCTCAACATCAGCGTCGATCGCCACTTTGTCCTCCAGACGAGCGTCACAGAAAGCGTCACGTATGGGCGATTTTACAAGTTTACCAGACAAGAAAGCAGGAGGTGTGCACAGTAAACATTGAAAACATTTATTACTTTGGTTCATTCATTGCAGGAGTTTAGCAAGAGGTTTTGTTTACTAGCTAGCATATGCTAGTTAGCATGTTAAACATTTGATTTGCCTTCATAATGTTGGAGTTCTTTTTTATATTTCTTGTCACGTTGTACTCTAAAACACGTCAGAGCAGGCAGAAATGTGTGTTAAAATCACTTTGGTGTGCAACTGGAACTGTCCGTGCAAAGACAGACTTTGCGTAAATGCTAATTGCCCAGTAATCATTAGCTGAAGAGGGTAGCAGAACAACGGAAGAGCAACGAGGCGCCAGGCCAACGCTGATGCTTCACTCCAAAGACTATTCGGCAATGCTGACGCGAGTCATGTGGAAGCCGCTTTAGAATACTACCTTACAAGGCAGCTATCTGTGTAGGCAGTAGGCAGCAAGAAAGCTCACTAGTTTTGAAACAAAAAATCTCTCTTTTAACAGATTTAAGGACAATTTAGATGACGTTTAGAGTGTAAAAATTCCCCGTCCAGAGAGCACAGTTGGTGTTCTCTTCTGACATCCAGAGGCAGTGAAACTCAAATAGCTTTGTGAGGTGTATCAGCACATTTTGTGCTTCAGTGAGAACAGACTTACATCTCTGCTGTGTGTTATTGCTCCTAATGCAGTATTCATCGCCACTGCTAGTGTGAGACCTATCCTTGGCTCGACCTAGAGTAAATTTACAACTAAACGCTGTGAGTTTGCAGCTCAATCTTTTCTTGAAACTGCAGTGGACGTATCATGATATATCGATTAATCTTATTTTTACTGCCATCAGCTTTTGTCAGTAGATATCTATCAAAAATAAGTGAGTTTCTATAGAGCACATCAGTGAACGCCAAAGTTTTTTTTGTTCATAAACATAAAATACACAGTTACACCTAAAAAAAGTGTAAGGAGCTGTGTGCTTTTTAGTTGCTAACAAATCTTCTATATTTGACTATCGTGGATGTCCGATTCCCGAACGAACGACTCTTTTGAGCCGGTTCTTTTTAATCTACATAGCAAACATTGCGTGGCCAATAAAGCCCAATATCTGAACGAATTAATCTTTTAAGCCGATTCGTTTCAATAAACAGTATGCAACAATGTTGTCCAATTCCTGACAAATGACTCTTATGAGCCGGTTCTTTTGAATCTACATAGCAAACATTGCGTGACCAATGAAGCCGATTCCCGAATGAATGACTCTTATAAGCCGGTTCTTTCAAACCAACAGTGCGCATCAAGTGTTGTCTGATTCCGGAAAAAATGACTCTAATGAGCCAGTTCTTTTGAATATACCTTACAAACAATGCACAACCAATGACGCCAGATTCCCAAATGAATCTACAGTGCTCAAGCATGTTTGGTGTTGTCCAATTAGCGAAAAAAATGACTCTTATGAGCCGGTTCTTTTGAATATACACCGCAAACAATGTGTGATCAATGGAGCCTGATTCCCGAACGAATCTACTCTCAGCGCTCAAGCATGGTTGGTGTTGTCCATTAAGCAAAAGAATTATTCTTATGAGTCGGTTCTTTTGAATCAACAGTATGCAACCAGTGATGTACGATTCCCAAACGATTGACTCTTATGAGCCAGTTCTTTTGAATCAACAGTATGCAACCAGTGATGTACGATTCCCAAACTAATGACTCTTATGAGCCAGTTCTTTTGAATCAACAGTATGCAACCAGTGATGTACGATTCCCAAACTAATGACTCTTATGAGCCAGTTCTTTTGAATCAACAGTATGCAACCAGTGATGTACGATTCCCAAATGTATAACCCTTTGGAGCCAGTTCTTTTGAATCTATATGGTATATAGACATACATATCTTAAATATAGAGATGTAAGAATGAGAACTGTCAAATTCCTTACGATTTCCATCCCTAAGACTGTGAGTAATTTATGTTGTAGAGCAAAACTAAAACAAGGGTCACCAGGTATAAAAATATATTATACTCACACACACACACACACACACACACACACACAAAGACAAAGATCCCCCATTTAGCCTGAACAGACTGTAGGGGCAAGTGCTGTTAGCGAGCACCTCTGAAGGCCGGAACGGTACACGAGGGGGTGGGTGGCCAGCACCACGCCCGACCGCCTTTGTCTCCCCAGTGGCGATGTCTTACACACCGCACCAGGTACTCATTTTAGGCTGAGTCGACCTAGGGGAGGCCCAGGACCGGTTCAGATATTCGTCACTGGTGTTGGCTATGAGCGGGAATCAAACTCAGGTCGCCAGGTTCACACACACACACACACACACACACACACACATACACAACACTATTTGTTTGGCTCTTATCTTTAAACATAAATCTAATATGTATATTTTTTTACATAAAGCCTGACTACATTTCTTTGCCCGCAAACAACACTGAGTATCAGTATTTACTCGTACAATAAGTCAAAATACTGTACTGCATGTGAATGCTGAGATCAGCATCTAAAGAAAACAGCATGTTTCTAGCACAGCTGGGCAAGAAATTCAATTCCACAAAGCATAAACGGGATCCATGCGGTTTCCAGGTTCCCTTAATCCCGCTAGCTCACTCAAAGCACTGTGTGAGGTGTGTGAATTTCCACGGAGATACGGACTGTGTCACAGCAGGTAACTGCTGGAGTAGGACGGCGAGAATATTGCGTCTAAGCACTTGACTCCGACAGGAAGAGAGGAGTGCTGATCTGATATGCCAAGTGCAATTCTAAACTCTCCAGTTACTGTGGAGAGACATTTACAAACCATTAAAAACGAAACCCCACCAGTCATGTAACTTCTTTGCCCGTTATAACGCAAATTGGCACACTTGGTGAATGGAGATGAAAGGGTCGGATCGGTCGACCTTTTGAGCAGTGAGATACATTTGTTTGCGGGACAGATAGAATGGCTACTGGCCCTGTGACGGGAACCGATGTCTTCGTACCTGCAAGAGATGGGGAGGGAAAAGGACGCGATACAAATGCACCCTACGAAAAGAACAACTGGAGGAAGCAAACCTTTTAATCATGTCCTTGAAATACAAGCTGCAGGAAGCTAGAACATTTTGATGGACTTCAAACTCTTTGCCTTCAACTATTATTTTCAGGTCTGTAAAGTCTTTCTCGTGCCGCTGCTCGTTCAATTCCTTCAACATTTCTGTAGAACAAGAGAAAGAAGAGAAAGAGTGATTAAAGATTCAATTATTCAGTTACATTTTGCATAAACCAAATTAGCCGTATTTTAGGACCATTGCGATCACATTTCTGCAATGTGACATTATTGCCATTAAAATTACGAATATTTAAAAAAAAACATTTTAGCATTCCGGAACATTTTACTTGGAGTTTTTCCGCAATTCTTCCCATTATACTAGTGATTCTCATCATATTCTCATTACTGTAATAACTTGCTATAACTTATAATGCAATCGTTCTTCATTAAAATCAACATAAATTAAAGGCCGTACAAGAAATACTTCTTTGAAGATAAATTATCTGGTTAAACTCAATCATTTGTGGCATAATGTTGATTACCACAAAAATTTATTTTGACTCGTCCCTCCTTGTAATCCCCCGAAAACGCTGATTTAAACAACTTTACAGCTCAAACAATACACAGCTTACATTTCTGCAATTGGCCCCCATTCACTTCCATTGTAAGTGCCTCACTGTAACCTCCATTTTTGCTTGTTTTAAAGAAAAGGAGGGACGAGTCAAATTGTTCGGAACATTTTTTTTGTCCTTTAGGAATTTAAATAATAGCATTGTTTTTTTATGTCACATTTTTTGGGCTTTACGTTAATGCGAATTAGAGGAGGGGTGTCACAATGCAAAACAAATCTTAATGGTCCTAAAATAGGTATAATGTTCTTTATGCAAAATATAATTAATTTTGTTCTTTCTTTTGATTCAGAGGAGAAATATGACCCAGATGTTCACATGAAGATGACACCAATCATTGTTTGACGAAAAACAGGAAATAATTTGTTTGTGCATGTAAAAGGCTGAAAAAGATGTGGAATAGAGGAGTAAAACCATCAAGGGTGAAAATAAACACAGAGTGAATGGCAGAGGGTCAGCATTCTCATTTCAAAGCACATTTGGCAGAGAAAAAACATTAATAAAATACAGCTTCTTTAAAATAATACACATATGTCCACAGCTCTGTTTTATCAGACAATAGAGCCACCAGCTGCCCTAAAATAACATGTACTAAACCAACACCGCCTCTAAATGACAGGAGATGGTGAGCATGTGGAAAACAAAAAATACAAACAACTCAATTTATCATGCAGACAGAAAACAAGTGAGAAAGTGTAGAAAAAACCTGATATTTTAATATAGCATGTTTACTAGCCAACTATATAGCAAAAAATGATTCTCCAGTCCAAGACTAGACCAAGACTTCAGCTCCTACACAGCATATTAAGACATTAGCAACATTTATAATCCATTCACTACTGAAAACCATCAATATTTAATTCAAATTTGATTATAACACCCAATGTCTGCATGCTACGTACTGTTATGCTAATTAGATGGTAAATGGTCTATACTTATATAGCGCCTTTTTAACCTTAACGGTATTCAAAGCGCTTTACACTGTGACACATTCACCCATTCATACACCAATGGTGTAATAGATAAATTAGAGTATCACATTGTTAGCTTAGTGGCATCCTAATGACAAATCCTCTTGGAATCAGTGGTGCGTTTCGTAGAGTTGCACAGTGGATCGATTATTATGAGGTTCCAGTTTGGTTAAGATGCTGCATTAGGGGCAGCTCACACCAAATGTGTTTTTGCATCCATCTGCACTGCTTTTCAATTGTTTTTCCATCATGCCAGGCAGATGTTGTTGACCAGATGTTGCGTTTCGCACAGGTGCGCCGTGTTTTTAAGATGCTGTGTCAAATTAAAGAACTTCAATGTTTAAAAATGCCCCTAAAGTCACCTGCAATATGTTTCGTTTATTGCGCTCCGTCTGGCTAGATGCAAGAATGACGATGTAAACAATCGAGACCTTTAGAGGACATGGTTCTTTTAAATGTATTTTCTGAAATAGTTTATTGCATGCCCTTGCAATACTTTTGATTTTACTACAGTAACCATAGTTGAACTAAAGTATTTATAGCAAAACTATACTATACTTTACTATGGTTTGACTACAGGAGCTACATAGTTCAAATATAGTACTTGTAGTAAAAACATAAATTACAAAATGTTTGCATGGTTTTACTACAGTAACAATATTTTAACCATGACGTTCCTAGCAAAAGCAATTAAATTGTACAGGAAAACCAAAACTATGGTTATAAGAATCATAAGATTTAAAAAGAAGTAAAAAATAAACATGGTTACAACAGTTTTACTATAGTAACACCATATTATTAATTTGTGGAACAAGTATGGTTTTTAAAATCGCAGGTATGGCCACTACTCGCAGGGTTGGCGGTTCGATTCCCAGCCCACACGACTCCACATGCCAAAGTGTCCTTGGGCAAGACACTGAACCCCAGGTTGCTCCCAATGGCAGGCTAGCGCCTTGGTGTGTGAACAGGGCTGGACTGGGAAGAGAAATCGGCCGTTTTGTGGTTCATTCTGCTTAATGTGGCGGCTCATTTTTGCTTATCGCGGCCCATTCGGCACGTTTCGTGGCCGAACCACCACCCCGCTCAGTTCTCCTGATGGCCATTCCGCTCCTGATCATCCCCAAAGTGCTGGAAAAATGGACGAATACCAGTCCAGCCCTGTGAATGTGTGTGTGTTTGGGTGAATGAGTCACAGTGTGGAGCACTTTAAATACCACTAAGGTTAAAAAGGTGCGATATAAGTGCAGACCATTTATGATTTATTTTTGTGGTAAACATACATATATATATATATATATATATATATATATATATATATATATATATACACAGTATATCATTTTGGACATTTGGACATTTTCACTTAGGGGTGTACTCACTTTTGTTGCCAGCAGTTTAGACATTAATGACTGTGTGTTGAGTTATTTTGAGGGGACAGCAAATTTACACTGTTATACAAGCTGTGCACTCACTACTTTACATTGTAGCAAAGTGTCATTTCTTCAGTATGAAGAAAATATATAATCAAATATTTACAAAAATGTGAGGGGTGTACTCACTTTTGTGAGATACTGTACCACAAATGGACCATGGTGTTACTATATAAAAAACTAACCATGTTTTTTCATTTTTGGCAAAATTATCATGATTTTTATTACCATAGTTCCCTATAAATTGTATGGTTAAAATATAGTTACTGTTTAAAATACCATAGTTTAACTATGGTTACTGTAGTTAAATCTTGGTTGTTATTTCTTTATAAGGGATGGATAAAAGGTATTGCGAGCGAGGCTCAAAAAATCATTTTGAGGGAACGCAAAACTATCTAAAACAAATTAATTCCCACCCTGACCTTTAGAGGGGCTCTGTACACTAAAACACCTAATAAGTTGATTTACTCAATTGAATTGAGTAATGATGTCTCCAAAACTTGTGTAATTAAGTTCACTTGATGATCACGTAGAATGAACTTTATAAGCTACTAAGTGAGGTAACTAAATTCAAGTACATTTATCTCAGATATGCTATATAAATGTTGTTGTTTCTACTTAATCATTTTAATTGAATGGAATTAAATTTAACTCAATTAACTTCATCATATTGAATGACCTTAACTATTTAAGTTAAAGAACTAGAGTAGAACAAGTAGACTTAACTCTGTTTTGCTATATAAATGTAGTTGTTTCTACTTAAAGGAAAACTTCCCCTGATGCCACCCCAGATGTGTATGACCGTCTTTCTTCAGCAGAACACAAATTAAGATTTTTAGAAGAATATCGACCTCTATCAGGTGCTTATAATTGAAGTACATGGGTGCTGGCACTTTGATGGTCCAAAAGTCACATTTAGGCAACAAGAAAGTAATCCACATGACTCCAGATGATCAATAAATGTCTTCTGAAGCGAGTCGATAGGTTTGTGTAAAAAAGCACATCCTGCCAGCAGCTGATGACGCAAATGCATCTGCGAGTTCACGTGAGAATTCGGAAGCGGTGCTTATTTACAACAGAAGAATGAATGTCACGTGAGAGTTCAGCCAAACTTCATCAGAGACCTTGATGGAAGTGCCGATTAAAAGTTAAAAACGTTTTAATTATCGACTTATTTGTTAAAGAACTAGAGTACAACAAGTGCCGACATTTATGCATCTAGATGTGCTTCAGAAGATATTCGTTGATTCATAAGACATTCATTGATCGACTGAAGTCATGTGGATTACTTTTGGAGTGTATGGAGTGGTGGTGGCGTAGTGGACATAACTGGTAATCAGAAGGTCGCTGGTTCGATCCCCACAGCCACCACCATTGTGTCCTTGAGCAAGACACTTAATCCAGGTTGCTCCGGGGGGATTGTCCCTGTAATAAGTGCACTGTAAGTCATAAAAGCGTCTGCCAAATGCATAAATGTCGGCACCCGTGTACTTCTATTATAAGCACCTGACAGAGCTCGATATTCTTCTAAAAATCTTCCTTTGTGTTCTGCTGAAGAGAGACAAACATACACATCTGGAATGGCATCAGGGTAAGTGAATAATGAGATAACTTTCATGTCTGGGTGAACAATTCCTTTAATTATTTGAATTGAATGCACTTAAATTTAGGTCATACAATACCACAGCTCAAACAAAAGATATTCTAACAATTCAAAGTCAATCTTTAAATGAAGTTGTTTCTCTACAGAAATGCATAGACACCTGAACTTCAGTTGTACATGCAGAAACAGAACTAAGATACTGTTAACCAGTGTTGCCAACTAGTTTCAATGGAAAGTAGCTAAAGCATGCTCGAAAAGTCACTAAATGTCGCTAGATGGCGTCATATGCTAAATAACATATTTGTGACGTCACCGCATCTCATTTGTATTCTACACAGTGTCCGCCCTTTACATGTGTTTGCTTCTCTGTGCTTACCGTACATACTGAAAAACCCTTTATCTATCAATCACTCAGAGAGAAAGTTAGAAGTGACGTAACTTTCATATCTTTTCTCTCAGCGTTCAGCCAGAACAAACCACTATGTGCATATTTACACACACACACACACACACACACACACACACACACACACACACACACACACACACACACACACACACACACACACAAACACTATGTGCATATTTACAAAAAACTATTCTCCTGTGATAAAGTGCAGAGAAAAGAATAGAAATAAACGGTCAATTTAATTCATGATTGGTCCTTGACAACACTGTTTGCACATGCGCAGCTCATTCACGTCTATGTCAGCTGCTGTGCGGTCAACTGATTGTGCTGCTCCGCCTTCTCGCCTGCTCACATCTCTCTCTGTCCGTCTCAGTGAATAGAGTAGACGCAGAGAGATGTGTGCCTCTGAGTCCGGGCAGGATAGCAAGACCACGCGCTCGCGGGCCAGTGTTGGTGACTTTCTTCTACGGAAGTAGCTAAGGTTTATCCAAAAGTCGCAAGATTTGTCGCTAGTCGCTTTTTAAATAAAAGTCGCTAAAGTGGTCTGAAAAGTCACTAAATCTAGCGACAAAGTTGCTAAGTTGGCAACACTGCTGTTAACATGGTCCGACTTGACAGATCACCCTAATGGTGACATCACACGAAACAACAACTTGCAACTAAACAGCATAAATAATTCCACAAAAGAGCAAAAACCTATATGAATTCTTAACTACAACTAGGTCACTTAAATGACCACATATGTTCCTTTTGATTAATGAAACATAATTAAATAATTCAAGTGCAAGGTATTATAGGTATTCCCCATAGCCTCGATTTTGAGGTTCACCTGGTGGAGAACCTCACATGGTCCCTCAACACCAGCTCTATCACCAAGATAGCCCAGCAGCGTCTCTAATTTCTTCGAAGGCTGAGGAAAGCACATCTCCCACCCCCATCCTCACTACATTCTATAGAGGGACTATTGAGAGCATCCTGAGCAGCTGCATCACTGCCTGGTTTGGGACTTGCACCGTTTCGGACCGCAAAGCCCTGCAGAGGATAGTGAGGACAGCTGAGAAGATCATCGGGGTCTCTCTTCCCTCCATCAAAGACATTTACAAAAAACACTGTATCCGCAAAGCAACCAGCATTGTGGACAACCCCACACACCCCTCACACAATCTCTTTATCCTCCTTCCGTCTGGCAAGATGTACCGAAGCATTCGGGCCCTCACAGCCAGACTGTGTAACAGCTTCTTCCCCCAAGCCATCAGGCTTCTCAATACTCAGAGACTGGTTTGACACACACACACACACGTGTCCTGAGTTGCACTTTAATAACTGTCACTTTATAACTGTCTGCTACCTCAATAACTGCTATGTGCATAAAACACTATCTCATAGTATGTTATGTTATGTTTACGTTTTAGAAACTGTCATCTTTCTGCACTACTGTGTACTGGTCGGCGCTGCACTGTGTCTATTGTCCTGTTCATTGTCAGAAATTTGTTGTACTGTCCCGTACTTTTTGCACATGTTTGCACGTGCACTTTATATAGGTATATATAGGTATTTTATATAGGTATTTTATTTCTTGTAGTCTCATGTGGTCCTGTGTTGGTCCTTTGTTGTTTTTATGTAGCACCATGGTGCTGGAGGAACGTTGTCTCATTTTGATGTGTACTGTACTAACTGTATATGGTTGAAACGACAATAAAAACCACTTGACTTTACACTCAATAGTTTTAGATAGAGTTATTTACACTTAACATTTTAAGTCTTTGGATTTTTTTTAGAGTAAATAAGTTCCAGGAACATAGATATTTGAGTTATGAGCCCCTTGTAAGTAATCTGATTTAACAAATAATGACAACATTAGAGTTTACGGTGTACAGAACGGCCCCTGAGAAGGTAGTTGGATAGGTTTTGAAAAACAAGCTTTATTTATGTCCAGGAAATAATATTCATAACATTTTACCCACTTATGCATGAGTCATTTCTGACATGCTTTATGTATAATTAATAATCTCCGAACCCAATATAAAACACGCAGATTTCTAATTGATTGTGTGTCCTTTTCACCACTGAAAAAACTTCCAAAGTCCCCTAAAACAGCAGGATGCAATACATCAAAACAAATATTCACGACTACTAATAAGAATAAACAACAATCACTTGATATATGCAGAGACCTAGATTTGTGCAACAAAAGATTCTGCACTTCTGTGAGTAAACACATTCAGAGTCACTTTTCAATTTTATATGCAGCTTTCCTTGCAGTAATTTGAATAATCGGCTGGTGTAAACATCTTAGTACCGTTAGAGCAACACATCAGTTTCGCAGAAGTTTGACAAGCTAATAATGAAAAGGACGTGTGATTATCTGCCTAAAATGCTCTCTATTAATTTGAGCTGGGGACAGTGTGGATGGCAGAAATTATTCTCCGTTTTAGTGGGTCAATGTTCTCTCGAGAAGACCAATCATAAAATAGCTCAGGACAGTTTATCAGGCCCAAGAAGACAAATTTTAAAGGAAAATTTTGATATTTTTGTCATTTATATTAACATATATTATGCATTGTACAGTGAGTCAATCTTTGAGCATACATTACAAAAAGTATATTTATAAGTAATATACACTGCTTGGCCAAAAACAGAGCCAATGATTGGATCATTATTGCAGTAAATGTAAACGCGGCGTAGTTCTTGCAGCAAGACTAGCAGCTGTACATCATTGCACCATTAGCGGGGTAACTCCTAGCCAATCACACGTAAGCCATTGCTTTATAAGTCACATTGCTGTTTCAGTGTGCTAACACGGCAACCTCCACCACCCCACCACCACCTGTTGAGGCCCGTCCTGCACAGGGGTAGGCTCTCGCCCCTGCCACCTATCTCCGGCAGGATATGACGGTTCCTAGTACAACTTCTTCAGGCCGCCAGACGGGGCCTACGCCAAAGAGAGACATTACATTTCTCTTATATATCCATCAAATAAATGGCATCTTAAATTTCACTCAAGTCTGCGAGTCTTCCTGATAGAATTAATATGTTTCAGATAACAACAACTCTTTTAACCCTAACAGATGCAGTGTGACTTTCTCATTTCTCAAACAACCATGTCGGAAGACGTATCCTGTGGTCATGGAAAAGATCTTACTGTGTTTCTGTTGAAGGGGCAAATTATTGGCCTGCATCAAAGCAAAGTACACAACTAGGTGCCTGGGTAGCTCAGCAGGTATTGACGCTGACTACCACCCCTGGAGTCGTGAGTTCGAATCCAGGGCATGCTGAGTGACTCCAGCCAGGTCTCCTAAGCAACCAAATTGGCCCGGTTGCTAGGGAGGGTATATTCACATGGGGTAACCTCCTTGTGGTCATGATTAGTGTTCTCGCTCTCAACGGGGCACGTGGTGAGTTGTGCGTGGATCATGCAGAGTAGCATGAGCCTCCACATGCTGTGAGTCTCCGTGGTGTCATGCACAACGAGTCACGTGATAAGATGCACGGATTGACAGTCTCAGAAGTGGAGGCAACTGGGTTGACGTGAGTAACCACGCCACCACGAGGACCTACTAAGTAATGGGAATTGGGCATGCCAAATTGGGGAGGAAAAGGGGAAAAAAAAAGAAGGAGATTGCTGAAATCACTGGACTTGGGTTAAGAACAGTCCAATGCATTATTAAAACCTGGAAGGATAGTGGTGAACCGTCAGCTTTGTGGAAGAAATATGGTCGGAAAAACATCTCGAATGATCATGACCGGAGATTACTAAAATGCTTGGTGAAGTCACATTGTAAAAATCGACAGTAGAACTCATGGCTATGTTTAATAGTGAAAGTAAGAGCAGACAAGTTCTCGACCAAAACTTAATGCAACTCTGGATAGAAATAAAGGTTGTGATGTTGCATAAGGTTGTCGAAACAATGCTGTGACGAATGCGCGCCGTAATCAAAGCTAAAAGCGGTCCAGTGGAATATTAGAGTAAGCAAATCAAAGAAAACAATGCAAAGCAGATGCATTTTGGGCCCAACTGTATATCCAGTACATAATACTCTTTATTTTTATGGCACAGAATTTCCTTTGTGTTTACATTTGCATGCTTTAAAATGCATAAAAATGCTTCTGAATGGCTGAAGACTGTTATGGCCAGCCTCCATATAGCCATCCTCTGAACAAATCTATTCATCTGTTTCAGACTGCGATCCGTGGAGAGCTCTTGCCTCTCTTGGTGAAACTGAAAGAATGCTGAAGCTTGTGAAATGTGTCCTTGAGCACGCTCGCTGGTTGGGCACACAAACCGAGCGGGACAGAATACATGCATATAAACCAGAGCGCTATGAATGAGACTACTGTACAAAATGTCTTTTGTCACACACCACACTTTAGATGAATGAAAAGGGAAACACTAGGATGTAATATATCATTAGAAAGTATTCAAAATATTTTTCCTTATAGTATATTATAGGGCCAGTGGTAGCTCAGTGGTTAAGGCTCTGGGTTACTGACTGAAAGGTCGGGGGTTCAAGCCCCAGCACCATCTAGATACCACTGTTGGGCCCTTGAGCAAGGCCATTAACCCTATCTGCTCCAGGGGTGCTGTTTCATGGCTGACCCTGCGCTCTGACCCCAGCTTAGTTGGGAAATGCAAAAACAACTGCATTTCATTGGCTCTGTACCTGTACTCTGCACAATGACAATAAAGTTGAATCTTATTCTTAATTAAAAGTCACCATAAACTAAAAATGGACCACATGTACTTTCTTAATACATGTCTGTGGTCTTATTATGACGAATTATTAGTGTTATTCCAAAAAAGAAAAAAAAAAATCATCAAAAAATAATAACTTGCTCCACCTCTGAAAATACTCTCCTTTTTGGTTGACATCTCAAATCTATCGTACTTTTTCAACTCCTCCCTCCAACCACCTGACTCATTTCTGGTAACGCCCACTTTCATGATCCACTCCATCAAGTCCCGCCTCACATTAGTTTTTCTTGTTGAATAGAGTTTTTACTTTAGTAACAAATAAAACACAACAGGGCCTCGTTTTTACTTTTATGATTAGTTAATGTGGCAATTTTGGGTGGTGGTTTGAGAGTTTTTTGCTTGTTTATTATATGCTACTAGTTACAAATCAAAAAGGGAAATGTAAAATGCACACAGCAGTCATGAAGGGGTCTCAGGAGGTTAAAAAAGTCAAAAAGAAGGTACCCTAAAGGAATATTCTGGGTTAAGTTAAGCATTAATCAACAGCATTTGTTGCATAATATTTATTACCACACAAATGTATTTTAATTTGTTTAACCATCTCTTTAAAATTGGGTTACAGTGAGACACTTACAATGGAAGTGAATGGGGCCAATCCATAAACATAAAAATGCTCACTGTTTCAAAAGTATAGCCCCACAAGACGTAAACATGTGTGTTAACATGATTTTAGTGTGATAAAATGACTTACTAACCATATCTGTGTAAAGTTAAATTCAGTTATACAACGTTGTTGCCATGACGACGTAACACAGTAAACTCTAAAATGACTTTAAAACCACAATTTAAGAGCTCAAATAATACACACGTTTTTACAGAAGAATTATATGTACAGTAAGTGCTTTTATAAAATTATAAGCTTCACATTTCTGTTTAAACCCTCCAAAAAATGGCCCCTTCACTTCCATTGTAAGTGCCTCACTGTAACCTGGATTTTTGCTTCCTTTTTTTCCTCTAGTTGAAATAATTTTTGTGGTAATCATCATTATGTAATCATCACAAATGCTGTATATTGAGATTAAAATGATTTAATCTGGAATATTCCTTTAAAAGGCAACAACTGTATGTTACTACCTTGAATTAAAATAAAGCACTTGGAACAACAATACAATGGAAGTGAATGGGCCAAAAGTATAGCCACATGACATAAACATTAAATGCGCTGTCGTGATTTTGGTGTGATGAAATCACTTACAAACCTTATCTGTTTAAAGTAATATCCAATTTTACAACTTTACTGTCATGAAAAAATTGTAATATTGGATGCAAGTAAACCCTGTAATCTGTAAAACACTGTAACGCTGGAAAATCCCTGATTGTATCACACTAAAATCAAGTTAACATGTATAATGTTTACATCTTGCAGCTATTCTTTTGAAACAGTGTGCATTTTAATGTTTATAGACTGACCCCATTTTGCTTTTTATGAAATAAAAGAGGGACGGGCTGAAATCATATATATATATATAACATTATATTATGACCACCAAAACATTATGACCACCTGCCAAATATGCTGTTGGTCCTCCATGTGCCGCCAAAACTGCGCCAAACCCGCCAATTCATGGACTCTACAAGACCCCTGAAGGTGTCCTGTGGTATCTGGCACCAAGATATTAGCAGCAGATCCTTCAAGTCCTGTAACTTGCGAGGTGGAGCCACCGTGGATCAGAAAATTTGGTCCAGCACATCCCACATATGCTCCATCAGATTGAGATCTGGGGAATTTAGGCCAGGGCAACACTTTGAAGTCCTCATCATGTTCCTCAAACCATTCCCGAGCAATGTATGCAGTGTGGCAGGGCGCATTATCCTGCTGAAAGAGGCCAAGGCCTTCAGGGAATACCATTTCAATGAAGGGGTGTACCTGGTCTGCAACGATGTTTAGGTAGATGTCACGCCTCAAACTGATGTCCACATGAATGGCTGGACCCAGGGTTCCCTAGCAGAACATTTGCCCAGAGCATCACACTCCCTCCACCGGCTTGTCGTCTTCCCACAGTGCATCCTGTTGCCATCACTTCCTCAGGTAAACGGTGCACACGTACACGGCCGTCCATGTGATGTAAAAGTAAATGGGACTCATCGGACCAGGCGACCTTCTTCCACTGTTTCAAGGTCCAGTTCTGACGCTCGCGTGCCCGTTTTAGGCATGGGCACTCTGACCGGTCTGTGGCTACGCAGCCCCATACGCAGCACAGTGCGATGTGCTGTGTTGTGACACATTCCTCCAGTAACCATCAATAATTTTCTGTCACACAGTAGACCATCTGTCCATTCAGACCAGACGGGATAGCCTTCGTTGCCCTCGCTCATCGATGAGCCTTGGGCACCCAACATCCTATCACCGGTTTGTGGTTTGTTCATTTTTGGAACGGAGCATATATATGATCTTGATCAAGGACCTTTATAACAAACACATAATTACGGTTTAAGATGTCTTTTTAGTGCACGCGGTTGACCCGTTACATTAATGAGCACCCTGCGGTCATTTAGGAGCTTGAGTATAAAGCGTGTGTGAAACACCTCAAGCTAAAATCAATTTCAAGTGAATGCAAGCAGCCACACAAATAGCTGAAAACAGTCTTTGACCCAAATGGAAATGTTATGAGAGTCACAGACGAGAGGGTAATTCTAATTCAGTGAATAATAAACCTAGCAACAATAACGAATTGGGCAATAACGTAATCCATTTTTAATGATCAAATTCTCCAAATCCAGGAAGGTTTTTAACACAAGTCTTTTAAGTAGACTGGTAGGTTTAATAACCGATGCAATACATTTCATAACTTCCAATATGTACAAACAAACAAAGAGGATTATCGTTGCATAATTAGCAGATGTCAAGGATGTTTGCTCTCTAAAGCAATTATCATGCTTTCATGTCTATAAATTGACACCTTTCAACCTCAACATATCACTTTATATTTATCCATTTACACATATAGTGCATTTATAGAGCCTACTGTACATATACTGTAAATGTATGAGAATATATTACTGCCAAGCCATTATTTTCAACACCAGTTATTGAGGCTTCATCTATTTCAGATGGCAACTAAATGGCACAAACAAACAAACTGTGATTGGTCACTTCACATGGTCACTGTCGGTAAGTTGGCAGCTCTTGGCCATGCTGTAATGTGAACCAATCTATAAGTCGATAGTTATATCAAAAAGTCATCATACATTTTTCTGGTAAAAATAGCTTTACACAGAAACACATTAGTTGTGAATACCAAGGTGAATTATGTCAGGCTAGACATGTGAGAGTAATTAATAATGAGCCGTAATAATTACTGTTAATCTAATCTAATAAGCATCTATATTCAATGAACTACTCTTCGGCAATTTCTCAACATTCCTAGTAGCAATTACAAGCAGATAAATGGGCAGCAAACTCATCTCCATGTTCACTCCTCTTTAAAAGATTAATACTTCCTGTGATACGACATGACATTCAATTTAACAGGGAGGCAGTGGAACAAATTTTTCGCCTGTAGCTGATCAGAAAATCAGGGATTTGCCGGCAAAACACACAGAGAGCGCTTAAGGGCACAATATCACACAGTAATTACACAATACACTGCTTTCTTGTACAGCCGAACAGTTTATGCATACAGAGGCCCCAAAGGAGTATTTGGACACTTCAGCCACACTTACAAATGTATGAATGACTTTGCACTGAACATCAAAACCTCAAACTAAGTGGCAATTATTTTAAAGACATACAGCACCATTTTTTTAGAGTGTGAATTATTGCAAGTTGTGCATTCTATGACAAAAAAGATGTTGACGTATCATTGTTTTATATACTCTATGCAAGTATGTGAACGCAGATGCGGGCGCTTGACTAACATACTAACTAGCATAGGTACTCAAGGGGTGACAGAGTTACCTTCAAACAACTGTTCCCTTCAACTGGATGTGCCTTTACTCAGGTAAGCTGCTAAAAATGTATTGACTTTAACTTATTTGCTCAGCAATATTCTCTTCGAACTGTTTCTTCGTCATAACAGTTGTTGACTTGAAAGAGAAAACTCACCATAGAAGCTGACCTTTCACACTAATCTTACTATAGCGCCCCTTGTGGCAGCACTGAGAAAGCAACACGTCCTTGCGTTGTATTTGCGGTCTGACACATTTTGCAATGCAATTAATCGAGCTTGAGTAGCTAGAAGAGTCTGCGTTAATGCACTTGCATAGAGTATGCTTGTGCCTTTAGGGAACATTTTTGATGGTATTTTCATGGACGTGATTCACACTGTTTGACTTAAGCATCCAAATTGAATTATATGCAGAAATATTAAAAAAAAGAGAGTTGAGGAAAATGAGATCAACAGCAGTATGTATTTTGTAACTGTTGTCGAGGAATTTACGTCTAACGTCACTGAGTTTATGGTCCGTAATTTATCATTCTCAAGAAATTAGCTATGGTACATTAAACTCGCCTTTCTCTACTTTGTTGATATATGAAATAAAATCCATTTTACAGTGTATTTACATACTGTTAGGCTTTCATTTATATGGAAATTATTTTACCCATTTCAGAATCACCAACAATTTGTCAGAGCATCCACTGCTGCAAATCTATTTGATCACGTTCCATAAATCACAATAGTTCCTAAATGCTGCCGAATATCAAAGAGAAGCTAATACTAGAAATTCATAAAATCTTCATGAACTTCCATTGATTGGGTAGGAAAGGAAAGCAGAAAGAATGACAAAGGCGATCCACTGCACTCGTCTACTCTTGTAGGTGGTGATAAATGGTGTTTTTTATTGAAAGTGAAAACCAGAGAGCTAATAAATGCATTCAAAATCATCAAGTTATGCCAGCCGAAGATAGTGATTTTGCTGGAGAATAGGCAAAGGTAATTTCCTTACTACTGTTGCAACACAACATTATTATCTCAGCAAAAACTTTCCGAAGTGATTAGAATTCAATACCAAGCCATAGAATAATTTACCTTTAGGATGCAAAGGGTCGGTGAATTCGTATTTCCCCAATCCAACAGTTCTTAGCATCTGCAGGGCGTTGATGGTCTCTTGTGGGTTTTGCGAGTTTGGCTGTCCATTCGTCAACTGTCCATTGCTGGGCAGTGTCGAGGTGGTGGATTGCATCATGGTTTGGGTTATGTGGCCATTACCCACTAACGTGTGGACAGGGTGGGTGAGTTGGCAGATGCTAGGCATGGGCGGCAGGCTGCCGACAGAGAGGGGTTGGCTCTGAACGTTGAGCACCATGCTGGCCATCGGCTGTGAGGGTTGTTGAGGGAGCTGGTAGTGGGTGGGCAAATGTGGGTGAGGGGGGGCTAAAGATGTCTGGAGCGCAGGGGTCACGCCGATGATGGGTGCTTGGACGGTCACACACTGACTGTAGGCTGGTGCCTGTGGCATGGCATATGTGTGTGCCATCAGTCCAGGCTGGCTGACTGCAGTGGCGACCGGTGGCCACAGAGGAGCTGCAGAGAGAGATAAAACAGAGTTAATTTGAAGATACACAAACAAAACACAGTATTTAGCACAATTCATAGGATGAATGTATTTGTGCATAAAAAATGTAAAGTGCAATACATAGCTTTGTTTATGTTGTGTAAACATAACATGTCTGTCTGTCTGTCTATCTATCTGTCTGTCTAATCCATCCATCCATCCATCCATCCATCTATCTATCTATCTATCTATCTATCTATCTATCTATCTATCTATCTATCTATCTATCTATCTATCTATCTGGCTGTCTGTCTGTCTGTCTGTCTATCTAACTCTCTATCTTTCTATCTATCTGTCTGTCTGTCTGTCTATCTAGCGCTCTGTCTTTCTATCTATCTGTCTGTCTGTCTGTCTGTCTGTCTGTCTATCTAGCGCTCTGTCTTTCTATCTATCTATCTATCTATCTATCTATCTATCTATCTATCTATCTATCTATCTATCTATCTATCTATCTATCTGTCTGTCTGTCTGTCTGCCTGTCTATCTGTCTGTCTATCTAGCGCTCTGTCTTTCTATCTATCTATCTATCTATCTATCTATCTGTCTGTCTGTCTGTCTGTCTGTCTGTCTGTCTATCTATCTATCTATCTATCTATCTATCTATCTGTCTGTCTGTCTGTCTGCCTGTCTATCTGTCTGTCTATCTAGCGCTCTGTCTTTCTATCTATCTATCTATCTATCTATCTATCTATCTATCTATCTATCTATCTATCTATCTATCTATCTGGCTGTCTGTCTATCTATCTATCTGGCTGTCTGTCTGTCTGTCTGTCTATCTAACTCTCTATCTTTCTATCTATCTGTCTGTCTGTCTGTCTATCTAGCGCTCTGTCTTTCTATCTATCTATCTGTCTGTCTGTCTGTCTGTCTGTCTATCTAGCGCTCTGTCTTTCTATCTATCTATCTATCTATCTATCTATCTATCTATCTATCTATCTGTCTGTCTGTCTGTCTGTCTATCTGTCTGTCTATCTAGCGCTCTGTCTTTCTATCTATCTATCTATCTATCTATCTATCTGTCTTTCTATCTATCTATCTGTCTATCTATCTATCTATCTATCTGTCTGTCTGTCTGTCTGTCTATCTGTCTGTCTATCTAGCTCTCTATCTATCTATCTATCTATCTATCTATCTATCTATCTATCTATCTATCTATCTATCTATCTATCTATCTATCTATCTAAATGTCTGTCTGTCTGTCTAATCCATCCATCCCTCAACCCATACATCCTTCAATCTCTCTTTGATCTATACGCAAAAAGCAATCAAGCCATTACTACCATTAATTTTAAATACATTTTATATTAGCCTCTCTTTTTACATATAAAAGATTAAACAATAATAAATCAGTGATAAAGCAGATTAGGTGGGAGTACAGATAAAATCATCACGGAGCAAAAACTGATAGGAGCTGTGAGCTTAAGCTACTAAGTACTTTTCCTTCAATTTGTTACCTGTGATATCTTTCTCCCTCATCTGTTTGGCAGGCGGCTCATCCGTGTCCCAGGGCGTGGACTGGTTAATGGGCGTTTGTCCCCACCGGACACTATTAGCGAGAACCAGGCCCTGTGTCTGCGTGTCTGCCGATGGCTGCACAGAGACCTGCTATCAACAAGAACAATGTCTTGGGTAAACACACCAGCCTTTAATTACTGTCTACAGTCCCAATTACAGCCCATTTGCCAGACACTGGAACATCATTTTGCTTTGTTAATATTCCATTCCATTCGCTCTTTTAATTACGCGCTGTGCTAGATTAGAGACATCAATAATGCAGGAAAATCCAAGGTCATCTGACTGGGTGGAAAAAGTGAGATCTATATAGAGACCATTTTACTAATTAGTTCTTATCAGCCTTGCTCTGACTGTAAATCAAGAGGAAGGAAAAAACTTATTAATAACTTAACTGAAAATTGGCACTAAAATTAACCTGAAGTGGACCTCCAAAATAATTTTACATCAGAATCTCAAAGAACAGTTCATCCAGAAAATAAAAATATTGTTGATTTACTTAGTTTATTAATCTAACTTTGATTGATGAACATGTTTTTTTCTTTGTTGATGCATTTCCTCTTGAAAGTAGTAGTTAAATCTAATTAAATATAGACAATTTCACCCAATATGTGCATGTGTGGTCCATGTTTAGCAACATGCCAATGAATAGTGAATCGGGTTTCCTTTGCGTTTCGAATGATGTACAGAGTCGTTGCCTATGTAGAGTGTTTCAAATCAATTTCATTTAGGATGCTGCCTTAGAAGGCTGCTCCCTATGTAGGCAGTAGACAGCAAGGCAGCACACTAGGATTTCAATATTCATCTATTGTGTCTGAATGCAAAGGATGGATTTGATTATTACGCTTTTGTAGCATATTATTCTAGTCAGACAAAAAAATAGGTGTATAAAATGTTAAAAGCAGTGTTGGGTAAGTTTCACCAAAAAGTAGTCCACTACAAATGACTAATTACTTCTATAAATTGCAATCAAATACTTTACTGATTACTTAACTGCTAAAAAGTAACTACATTACTCTACTGTTAAGTTACTTTCTAAAACACTTTTACACTCAAAGAAAAGTGTATATTTCCGGCCATTCTCTCTCATCAACCAAAGTCGAGAGGGCGCTGCGTGAACTGTTGCTCTCGTGCACAATCATGAACACGCTCAGGAGATCAATGAATATGTTCACTAAATAATACATTAGATTTCAGTTTGTCATACAAGAACATTATCGTATGCTTTCATAACAATCATGAGACTCGTGGAATCATTTATTAGACTTCTGAATTATACTTTTGCGTTCTTTTGGAGCTTGAAGAGGTGGTCACCATAAACTGCCATTTATGACATCACTGAGCACAACATCAATGCACTAATTACGTCCCTTTGTATTAAGAACAAAAAAGAAAGTCATATAGGGTTATAACAACACAGGGGTGAGTAAACAATGACTGAATTTTCATTTTTGGGTGAACTATCCCTTTAATTATTGTTATCATGCATCTTTTTCGCCTCACCTTTGTAATCATTGACAATCACGTGTTCAGCCCAAAAATACTCTAGTATGTGGACACAAACACCTCAGTCGCTAATTTGTACCCTCTTCATGTAAAGTGTCATCTTCAGAGAGCAGTCCCTTTAAATGGCACACATTGGTTAATGTGTGAAGAGCTGTTAAACAATGACAGCATGGTTCTCCTCAAACCGTCCATCCAGTGATGTGTGCTCAGGATCTCTTCCTGCAGTCAAATAAGTCATCTTGTTTTGAGTGCATGGCTGTCTTGCATGCTCTTAATCCGCCAGGCATTGGGCAGTATCCCTGTCCGCCTCTCACAAAGCCAAATACAGCATCCACGCTGTCATGCTCTTGTTTGCTATTCCTATCTGGTCTGTCAACACAGAAGTCTTTTCCTCAGCCCGGCAGAGCTCAGCTCCTTCAGCCTGAGGAACCGAGAGTCAACACTGATCCATCATTTGTCAGGAGCCGTCTCTCTGTAAAGTAATCTTGCTTTTCCTTGTGGCTTTACATCATCTTGAAGAACCACTTCAGAGAGTGGGATCAACGGTGGACTCCTGCGGGCTCGCCGCTGATGGGAGTCGGGGCAATAGTGGTACTTAACCGAGGAAACATTTTCATTAAAGGAATAGTTAACTGAGAATGAAAATTCTGTCATAATTTACTCACCCTCATGTTGGAGGCTTAACTAATCGTTTAGCTGGAAAAACAATCTATAAAAACTAACATTAAATACACTAAAATACATTTTAATGTCTCCAGAACAAAAAAAGACCACAAAATAAGAAACACTGTATCAGTGGCGCCTGCAGTGGCGTATGGCCGTACGCGTGAGCGCTCTGACTGACCTGAGAAATATTTACTCTCAGAATATTTCACCAATCATGAAATGTGTCCCGTATTTCTGTTGGCGGTTTAAGGCCTTGTCCACACGAACACGTTTTTGTTTGTAAACGCATCTTTTCTCTCCGTTTTGGCCTTCCGTCCACTCTGAGACAACGTTTTTGTAATGCACTCCAAAGTGGATACACTTGTGTTTTCGTGTTGTCTGTGAAAATGGATATATTTGAAAATGATGATGTATTTGTTGTCATGTGACACAGTCATGTGATCTATCCAATCAAAACAATCAAGATGGCGGCCCGTGTTATAGCGGCACTGTAGTACATGATACTTACTTTGATAAATAAATGTTACTTTGTACAACCGTCACATTGCATTCCTTCAAAGGCGGAGGGACGTTTACTCGGAATTGGCGTGCGGCGACGGAACACGAGGACAATTGTGTTTCAAACCGTACATGCAACGGGGATTTTCCACATGCGCAGTGACACGATTTAAGTGTTTTCATACGTTTCAGTGTGGACGAGCAACTTTTGGTAAACGTTTGAAAATGCTAGTGTTGACGGAGAGCGTTTTGAAAGGAAAGCGCCGTTTTCAAATGAATGCGGATTAACGTAGACGTAGCCTAAGAGGACTAGGAATGCCCAATTTGCGAATGAATAATTCAGTTGAGTCGATTCTTTTCAGTGAATTGGCCAAACGGGCTTGCAAAACTATCGATTCGTGATTCAGTACAATTCGTTCGGAGCACTCTCTGAATAATCTGGAGTGGTTTCTCACACCGTAAAATATTATCTGAATATATACGAATACAGAGAACAAACAGCGCTGGATACAGTGGAAATTGACCTACAGTCAACTGAAACAAAAGGCTGTCTTTAAGAGAGGTACCTTTGAGAAACTTCAGCTAGTACTGTCACGTGAACAACCGAATGTCCTATTGCGTCAACCGAATGCCGTTTTTCAATCGTATTCCATGTAAACTAGATGGATGTATTTTGACAACTGCGTCTTGTTTAACTGTGTTTTTAGTATCTCTCATGGGAGCGCTACATTTTTAAAAGCTGTGTCAAGTTAAAAAGAACTTCAACTGAGACACCTGCGTTCTGCTCTATTCGTTGTGGTGCATTTCGCTTTTTAGTGCGAAAACGTGTCTGTCTGTTTCAATTGTTTGCAATGGGTGCACCAAATATTTTAAAAAGCCAGCAGAATGACGAGGTGCTTGCCGTTTTTTCTGGTCGCCGAGGGTTGAAAAATTTTCAGCTTTGGGTAAAACGCAGCGCTCATCACTGTCACGCCATCCAATCACAGTGGAGGAGGGGCGGGACAAATACCACACCGACCAATCATCCCATCCTACCAATCATCCCATCCTACTTGTATAACGACTGAGCAACAATGGAGGAGAAGTTTGCTGGTCTCCGAGTATTCATGTCTGTACAAGATGACATTCCTGGACTGCCACAATATTAATATGAAAAATAATACATGGAGGAACTTCAGACTTCCTTTCATCCAGAGCAAGTACTCTTCCTTGTACCGACATTTTTACATTCAGTACTTGTTGATAACATCTGTGAAATGAGGTACTTGCAACACATCACTTCCGCGGATATTCCATATCATAGCAATCAAAGAAAACGATATGCCACCAAAGCGCTCTCAAGCGCTCCAAGCTGGCCATTCTCAGAAGAGTGCCTGGCATTTTCAGCTGGCAAAAATGCTTTGGTGGACACACGGCCTTACTGGAAGAAATACTTTAGCCAAAAGTTACATGAATGCTTCTCATGCTACTAATTTCAAAGTCACCAGAATTATTTTGCAACAACAAGAAAAAATCTCCTGGTGGAGCATGCCCTCAGACCCCCCTACATATAAGGTTTATTAGGCAGATAAATCCTGCAGGCGCTCTTGCACAGTATATTTGAAACCTTTACAGCCTGTCTTCATTAAATATGAAAATGCCTGTAGACAGCGATGACACTGGATGGCCTCGTTGAGAAGCACTGCTGTAAAAGACAGAAGCTTTTCCTCCACACACTCCAGATCTGTCTCATGCCGAAGGTTCAAAGTGGGAACTCTTGGCCTTTAGTTTGTCCCTTTGGCCTCTAAGAAGAAGTAGCATTAAATAACCTTCAGGCTTGGACAGCTCTGCTCGGTCATTAAATTCTGCGTGCGTACAGCTTCGAATGATCCCTGTTTAGATTTTCGATTCCAAGGAGACATGCTTCTTAGAAGGGTCACAGCTTTACAGACCTGTGAGGGACACGGCTAAATCTATGTTCCTTGTTCTCTGATGTCTGGCTTCTTCCACAACAGAGAAGGGTTTAGCTTTTTTTGGTTCAGAGCTGAATTGAAAATGCCATATAAAGTCAAATTTGAATTCAGGATTCACAGTTGTAAAGTAGAATTAAAATAGAATATAGAGCAGCATTCATATAACTTCTGTAAGTGTAGTTTTCAGAATGAATTATCCATAAACATGTGATTATACAACATATAGACTATACTTTTAAATAGTTGATGATATTAATAATCAATGTTAAAAATGGAACAATAGGAATATACATTTTCATCTTTCATTTTATTGACCATTTTAATTTCTAAAAATGCTTAAATTTAAGTGGAAAATACATAATATATATATATATATATATTTATGATAATTTATATATACTGTATATATTTATACATTGGCGGCCAAAAGTTTGGAATAATGTACAGATTTAGCTGTTTTGGGAGGAAATTGGTACATTAATGTACTAAAGTGGCATTCATCTGATCACAATGTATAGTCAGGACGTTAATAACGTGAAAAATTACTATTACAATTTGATAAACGTCAGAACTTCTTAAACTACTTCAAAGAGTTCTCATCAAAAAATCCTCCGTGTGCAGCAATGACAGCTTTGCAGATTCTTGTTATTCTAGCGGTCAGTTTGTGCAGATACTCAGGTGACATTTCACCCCACACTTCCTGTAGCACTTGCCATAGATGTGACTGTCTTGTCGGGCACTTCTCACACACCTTACAGTCTATCTGATCCCACAAAAGCTCAATGGGGTGAAGATCCATAACACTCTTTTCCAATTATCTGTTGTCCAATGTCTGTGTTTCTTTGCCCACTCGAAACTTTTCTTTTTGTTTTTCTGTTTCAAAAGTGACTTTTTCTTTGTAATTCTTCCCATTTGTCCTCCTGAGTCTTCTCTTTACTGTTGTACATGAAACTGGTGTTGAGCGGGTAGAATTCAATGAAGCTGTCAGCGGAGGACATGTGAGGCGTCTATTTCTCAAACTAGAGACTCTGATGTACTTCTCCTCTTGTTTAGTTGTACATCTGGTCTTCCACATCTCTTTCTGTCCTTGTTAGAGACAGTTGTGCTTTGTCTTTGAAGACTGTAGTTACACCTTTGTATGATATCTGCAGTTTTTTTGGCAATTTCAAGCATCGTATAGCCTTCATTCCTCAAAACAATGATTGACTGATGATTGATTGACTTTCTTTTTTGCCATTTTTGACCTAATACTGACCTTAAGACATGCCAGTCTCTCAAAGACAACGTTAAGCTTCATTTAACGAACCAAACAGCTTTCAAGTGTGTTTAATATAACGGTGATTTTCTCATACCAAATGATCAATTTAGCACGATTACTCAAGGATAAGGTGTTGGAGTGATGCTGCTGTCTAGATTTGATAAAAAATGACTATATTATATATATACATAATATGTTTTATTCTTATATGTATATTTATTTATTTATTTAACAAACGAAAAAAATTCAAAAAGAAAGAGTGGTTCTGTGGCACTTTCAAAACATTGCTTTGATTGTTTGAGCATCCCAACCAGCCCGGCACAGCAACATTGTTTCAACCAATGGCGTGAGTTTGGGGAGGGACTATCTGGTTGCTGACCAATGGAAGACAAGGGAGAGTTCAGGTAACCCATTTGCAGTTTAAAAGCAATACTTATTTTTGAAATTTCCATTTGGTGACACTAGTGGCACTGTAATTACACTCTTCTGCTTCCAATTCTGAATTGAATCCAACACTATAAAAGAGTTGTCCCAATTTATACATCAATTCTCTGCACCGTTTGGCATTAACTGTAATATGAATATAAAGTGGCATCATTCAAAAGCTTGACAACGAGGCATTCAAATGATTGTATAATGATGAGAAAATATTTCCTTTGCAGACTCTTCATTTTCTCGTCTCCTTACCGTGAGAGATTGTGGAGTTCAAGGAGCGCTCTGTGTTTTGGCATGTACAGACGGCTCGTTTTGCATAATGCAGTTTCGCCAAATCTAAATGTGAGAGCTCTTAACTGACTAAATGAAACCTGCAGCAGAGCGGAGCTGCTGAAAGGGGTCAGGCTACAGATGCCTGAAATACTCAATAACCTCTCAAGCGTCTTGAGAGCGCTCCAGAAACACAAGACAGCCGTGGTTAAGAGGGAAAATTAAATGGGAGCATTGTGTGGGAGAGTATGCCTGTTTTAAATAGTGGTTGAAATTGTCATATTCCATGTTGTCTTTTGTTTTTGTGCTTTTATGTTGGAATTCTTGTTTAGTTTCCTGTTTCCTGTGTTAATTTTGTAGTCCTTGTAGTTTTATTCCTTGATTGATTTTCCCTGATTGTTTCCCCAGGTGTTCCTTGTTTTCCCTGTTTCCTTTGTCAGTTTTTGCATGCACTGTGCTAGGTTCCCTGTGTTTTTCGTTTCCTTTTATTCTGAGTTAGCTTGTTTATTTTTCAGGTTATTAAAGCTGCGTCACAGAAATGGCCCTCGCATGTTTGTATTCTCACTGTAACTCTCCTCTAAATCTGCTGAGAATGTGCGATGACATTCGCAAGTCTCCACAGAGAAGTTAGAGAATTACAGACTTCAAAATAAACAGCAATGACACGTTACTTAGTAATTTTTTGGCTGCATCCTAATTAGAACACAAGCTTTATTAAATACTATGCAAGATTACAATTAGTGTGCCAAAATCAAAGTAGAGCTTTACCGTTTATACTACGGTAGATTATCAGTGGAAAGAAATGGTCTGCGATATTTACCTTTGAAAGCGATGAAGAAACGTGGGGAGAGCGGGACATGACCCAAACAAGATGAGGAAGAACTCTTAATTAAGGACGGTAATGGAAGCGACGTTACATTGTTTACAATTGCCGAGCAACGTCGTAGTTTGATCCGCAGTTGCACGCTTGCGAATTTCCATTTTTAAAGCCTTCTGAATAACTGTATCTATTTATTTGAAGCTTGATGGATGAAAATCAACAGATATTGTTTTCTTTTCTTTGTTAAATAATGTAGGATGTGAAAGGTCATGTAAACTCTTTCAACGGTTTTCCTGGTGATAAACAGTTTGTCAAAAAACGGTCGGCACACGCAGCTTTTTGCCCATCACCCCAATTTCACATCTTATATCCGCCATTTTTACAGACTAATCCAATGTGTGCAAGTGTTGTGCACATGACTATTTACTTTCTGAGATAAAAAACAAATTTTAATCGCAATTAACTTTGAAAAGGCTGCGCTTTTGTCACCAATCCTGTTTGTGATATTCATGGACAGGATATCGAGGTGTAGTCGGGGTGGGGAAGGTGTGCGGTTTGATGGGCTTGGGATCTCATCGCTGCTTTTTGCAGATGATGTTGTCTTCATGTCATCATCGGTCCGTGACCTTCAGCTCTCACTGGATCGCTTGGCAGTCGAGTGTGAAGCGGCTGGGATGAGGATTAGCTCCTCTAAATCTGAGGCCATGGTTCTCAGCAGGAAACCGATGGAGTGCGTACTTCAGGTAGGGAAGGAGGTATTGCCCCAAGTGAAGGAGTTCAAGTACCTCGGGGTCTTGTTCACGAGTGAGGGGACAATGGAGCGGGAGGTTAGCCGGAGAATCTGGGCAGCGGGGGCGGTATTGCACTCGCTCTATCACACCGTTGTCACGAAAAGAGAGCTGAGCCGGAAGGCAAAGCTCTCGATCTACCGGTCAATTTTTGTTCCTACCCTCACCTGTGGTCATGAAGGCTGGGTCATGACCGAAAGAACTAGGTCATGAGTACAAGCGGATGAAATGGGCTTCCTCAGAAGGGTGGCGGGCTTCTCCCTTAGAGATAGGGTGAGGAGCTCAGTCATCCGTGAGGAGCTCGGAGTACAACCGCTGCTCCTTTGCGTCGAAAGGAGTCAGTTGAGGTGGTTTGGGCATCTGGTAAGGATGCCCTCTGGCTGCCTCCCTAGGGAGGTGTTTCAGGCACGTCCAGCTGGGAGGAGGCCTCGGGGAAGACCCAGGATTAGGTGGAGAGATTACATCTCCACACTGGCCTGGGAACACCTCGGGGTCCCCCAGTCAGAGCTGGTTAATGTGGCTCGGGATAGGGAAGTTTGGGGCCCCCTGCTGGAGCTGCTGCCCCCGCGACCCGACTTCGGATAAGCGGTTGAAGATGGATGGATGGATGGATGGATGGATAACTTTGAAAAATGATGCGATTCATCATGAAGGTTCTGCCCTACTCCAACCAGTGCTTGCAAATCACACAGAGCTGAATAAAAATGTCATAAACTAATGTCAAAATAATTGCTTGCGCGATCTCAAGTTAACAGAAAAACTAATTTAGACACTAAATTACACATCTGTGACGTCCATTGTTTAAAGAACCATATATTAATGCACAGTAATACCAGGAACATATGTACATTAAGAAAGTAAATGTGATACATTATAATTTCCTGTTGACATTAAAGCAAAACTCACATGTGTAAAGTTCAAAAGGAAATCTCTTAAAAACAGGTTAATTAAGGACAATACTGTGACTTGCTTTCTTAATAGCTGACAAAAATGGCGTGTGGTTGGACAAATGGACATCTTACCCACTTTAAAATCTACTGCTGGTGACCACATCAACTTTAAGAGCTTTGAGGCGTCATTACACACCATATGCGTTTGTTGTCTCTGCTTGTAGCCACAAAAACGAGAAGAAAGCAGCAGGCAATGGCAGATCTTAGGGTCAATTTCTTTGTCATCCATCATGAAAGGCCTACAGCCATATTGCCATACCCCCCACCCCCCAACCTCCATGCAATCTCTACAAGCCATCTCTGATAACAAATGGCGAGTCTGCTTATTGATCTGTGTCAAAAACTCCCGCTACCCCCTTTCATATTGCAGACGGGATGGGCTGGGGAGGTTCAGAGAATTATGTTAGATTTACAGGCGTCTACTAGAGGGAAAGGGTCAAATGCAATATACTTCTGCATCTTTGATTATATGTGTTGTATTTTGAGCAAAGTGTTCTTTATGTCTAAAGCGGCAGATTTTATTAACCAAAATATCGGCCTACTGGTTGCACACATGATTGTATTGTATTCGTGGAATCAATAGCACCCTGACCAGCAAATAACACAATGTCATTTGCTTGCATATTAAGTTATGAATCTCTCAGTGAAAAGATTGTATTTGGCATTGTGGCCTTTTTCTCTTGAACTCGTGAAACAAGCAGCTGTGCTTTTGAAGCTTGAGTCAAATGATTCAAAGGGTCAATTTGTAGCGTTCAGACTAATTCATTAACTGGTGTTGGGGAAATGTGCTCAAGAGGATGTGCTGCTGTATTTGCTGTTCTGTAATAATTAGAATTGACGCTGCGCTCTGCGCTTTGATTTCCATGTGACATTTCAGAGCATCGTTCCCCACTGGTGTTGATACACTAAACATCTGCCACTCAAATGGCAAGACATCATTCAATAATCTTGCAATTTAACAAATCGTTTTGCTTGAGATAGTCATTTTGCAGTAAGATTGTGTTTAGAAGAAAGATGGCTTTTGCTTTTCAGCGTGAGAGTGGAAAACTGTCTTTCGATCTCTTGCTGTTTCAACTGGTCGGCCAGATTTCAAACCCATTGGGAATTCATCGTGCCATCTGGTTTAAGAATGCATCATCTTTTGGCAACCAAACGATACATGCATTTCAAGTTTGCATTTTTTTTTCTTGCAGGAAAATGACCCAAAAATATTGATGACTCATCCTGCACTACACAGATGTTTGTCCAATCAAATGTTCTCTTGAACGAGGATGTCCCTCCCCCTGCAACTAACAGCAAATCATGTTTATGGCTGGGACACTAAAGCATTTAGAGCAGAACAGTTTAGTTCTGGAAGTAAATATATCATTAATTTCTTTTCATATGGGAATTGATTTTTACTATTACTTATAAACCTTTAAACACGGATGGTTATATGCTTCTGTTGAAGCCATCAGTCCCTATTATTTCAAAAGAATAAAAAAATTAATCATGTTTAATAGCTGAATTTGTGGTGAAGATGTACACTACTCATGATCCTAAAGAGAAACGATCCACCAATCAGAGAATTACTGTAAACAAAGTGCGCCAAAAGAGCTCTGCAGCAACCGCCCACTCCCATAATGCTCTGTAAATGACGCAATCGAGACGGCCTTACTGCACTCTCAAACTACTTATATATTCATATTAATCACAACATTTGTTCCTAACCTTCGATGTGGAGGTGGTGCAGATGGGCACTAATCGCTTGCAGGTCAGATCAGTGTTGGGTGCGCTGGTCGTCCCGGTGACTGGTGTGGGTAGCAGTGAGGGGATGACGGGCAGGGGGAGGAGCCCAGGACGATTGTTGCTGCTGTGAGTGACGGAAGAGGCGGGCGTAGAGATGCAGCCGTTAATGGTTCCGCCACAGCTGCTGTTGACGGCACAGCGTTCTCGCCGTTCCCACATGCTGCGGAAATCCCGCTCAAAACGCTGATGGTACCTCGACATCATGACAGAGCGGATCTGGAGAACAGCATGCACTAGTGCTCACGGGGAGCTGGAGACAACCTAATGGAAAAGACGAGACAAAACAACATGTATAAACATCTCGAACTATTGTGACAATTAAAACTGTTGAGGTTTAGAAATAAACATGGACATCAACTTCTGCTAGAGCTGTCAATATATTCAAATTGACCCTCCTATTGCATTCAGAATCTGCATACGTCTTTTGCATTTGTGGGTCAATTTTGACTGTGGAATTCAAGCTTATAAATCCCCCAATGCTTTCATTAATAGGTACTTAACTGTTCATACATGTAAAAATATGTTATTTTGGCAAGTTAAGTGACAAATATGCGACCTTCGGGGCATTTTTGTCTTTTTCATTTTAGTTTTTTTCGATCATTTTTGCTATGTTACTGGCAATGGCACAAATTTTGGCAAAGGTGTGTGTTTTGGGGGAATTTTTATATTTCAGCCTCAGTTCCTATAATACATCTATAATACACTGTGTACACAAAATAGTTACACTCCAGACCGTCAGGACAAAAATGTCCACATTGAAACCCATTGAAACGGCAATATTTCAACCCAGTGCCATTACATCATAAAATCATGAATTCTAGGATATTATGCTTTCATTCAGGAGCCCTGACATCAAAATTTAAATGTCTAATATTTTCCACCAGATGGTGCCATTTTTCTCATGTTTAGCCTGTGGAGCAAATACAAGCTTTTTTCCTATTTTCTGTTTGCTGTATTAAAGAGCACTGCAGGACAGTTGAATAAATGATGCAGTTAAAATTGTGTGGGTGTGTTGGTATGGCAGTTTTTTGACGCTTAGTACCTTTTTTTTTTAATCTGAAATTGCAAAAAAAATTAAATGCATCAAAGTCAATGTTGTTGCTAATCATTGACATATCCCAGACTGTGATAGTCCCCCAAAAAACCCTTTAGTGTTTTTTTTTTGTTTGTTTTTTTGAAAACTAATTGAAAGTGGAAAATAATATTTATATATAATATTATTATGGCAAATTTTGTCCTCTAAGGACCTCTGAGTAACTTTTTTTCTATTGACACACAAGGGTTAATATGCCATTTTTTATAAAGTAATACAATTTTGAAATTCTTTGACAGTTCATAATATACAGTAACTACAAAAAATCTGATTATTCTTTGCCTTCAAATATATATTTATAAAATAGTTTAAAAAAATGCATAAATTCTTATTTCTGGAAGTGTGAATGTGCTGCCGATCTGTAATTAAGGAAAATTTGGTAAAAAAATTCAAAGAAATAAAGAAAAAATAATTTGCCCATCCATTTGTATTGAGGCCCACCTAAAATTAATTTCCTGGGTACGCCCTTGGTGTGCATGAACTTTTCATCTGTCATGTATGTATTGTACTGGAGTGTGTGTGTGTGTGTGTGTGTGTGTGTGTGTGTGTGTGTGTGTGTGTGTGTGTGTGTGTGTGTGTGTGTGTGTGTGTGTGTGTGTATTTATCACATAAGGATAGTAAAACCCGAAATTTTTGACATTTTGTCGGTCCCCATGAGGAAAACAGCTTATAAATCATACTAAATTATGTTTTTTGAAAATATAAAAATGCAGAAAGTTTTCTGTGAGGGTTAGGTTTAGGGGTAGGGTTAGGTTTAGGGGATAGAATATAAAGTTTGTACAGTATAAAAACCATTGTCTATGGAAAATCCCCATAAAAACACAACGTGTGTGTGTGTGTGTGTGTGTGTGTGTGTGTGTGTGTGTGTGTGTGTGTGTGTGTGTGTGTGTATGTGTGTGTGTGGATGTTTGTAAACAAAATTCAGTCCCAGTAAAAGACCAAAAAATGTGTGTGAGAGAGTAATGGAAAGAGGCAAAATGCAAGTGAAGTGTAAAAAATCTAATTCGTAGATGTACAAAAAAATCGACATAATATCATGTGTAAATCCAAAATTGACCCGCGAACACAAAAGATGTAACAATTTCTTAAAAATGGTTCTTAAACAATGTTATTAAAAATCTGGGGAAATATATATATATATATGTATATTATATTTATTTTGATAGACTTGACAAAGTCCAAAAGTTTGGTTCCCATACAAAAGTATGTGGTATTTAAAAATGATTATCTACCTCCCCCGGATAAATGACCCGAACACAATAGGAAGGTCAGGGCCTTTTAATTTAGTACTACTTTTTAAAATGTAGTTAGCAACAATACAAGCTACTAACATAAAGTAGCTAAATACATTGATGCTACTTAAGAGGGCAAAATCTTTTAATATATGCAACAGGATCTGAGGATATAATTTATCATTTAATCTAACCTATTTTTGTTTTTTTATATTAACAAAACTGAAGACTTCTGTGGCATTTTACTTTGTTTTTATAAATTTGTTATAATTTAGTTTTTTTAAACAGCTATTTTATTATTGGGTGGAATTAACTGTAAAAATGATATATGATGATATAAAATGACACAAATCATAACATTTTGGTGATACCGCCCACCTCTACCAGCCAATCAACAGCAGAATAGCAGCGCAATCAGCGGCACACAGATAACAAGTGTCTCCTCCACACAGATGCTTCAACAGCGCGGCTTAATTGCTCCGACTCACAGAACTCATTTTAAGAGCATGGCACTTTCACTGCCGCACACTTGAGAAAAAAAACCAGATGGATAAACCAGGGGCTGTCATTTAAAAACAACATGACCTGTCGCTTTGAGAGCTCATATACTTATTAAACATATGACTGTAAATGATTGAATTTGCTCAAGATATCCCCTGCTCAGTGTGTAGGGAGCACTGAAACATGCAGCTTGATAGAGAGAAAGGGTTCAAGAATCAAACAAAAGGATGAAAAAGTAAGATTCTATACAGCTGATATGAAACATTAGGCAGGCTATAAATGTTAAACCTAAGAAGAATGCATTGAAGAAATAATAATAATTTCATGCATGCACTGCACTGGGAAAACAGTGCAACAGTAAATGATGATGCAAAACTACTGAATGTGACATGGAATGAACAATTTGTGGTGGCTTTAATTTGAAATTCTCAAGTAATTTCTCAAGTAAAGAAATTCTCAAGTAAAGTTTACATTGCAATACTCTGTTTTACTTACATTTTACACACTCTTTGTTTGTCCATTTCACTTTAGCAATGTGACACTTAATTAAGCCTTGCTTTCAACAGGGTACTAGCATTTCAATGCATTTTTAACAAACATAATCATATACTACATGACACACGGTAGCCTACCATGGGGAAGCTTGATGCATGCTAGTGTGATGCTCTTGTTCTACCCGCTCCGTACGGGACTCGAACCTAGGTCTCCGGCATGGGAGGTGGGTGCTCTAACAAGGAGGATAAAGGCTACAGCCTCTAGCGTCAGTCGCTAGTGCACCTCTTGAGGTCAGGAGAATGAGGTTTACACACTGCACAGCTATTTATACCAGCTGGCTCCCGTTACACTCACCCCCCTAAACCTCACTCCCATCCGGGTCAAGGCAATTGGGCATTCCAAATGGGGAGAAAATGGGAGAAAATAAAAAATACATTAAATTAAAAAACAATGATGTGTATATCAATGACTTCAAACGTGACTCTTATAATCAGATTTTAAAGCTGGAATTATATGTTTTACAGTGTTACGGTGAGTAACCACACGTCTCCATTTTATTTTTTTAATCCGATTCTTTTCCACTCCACAAAAAACATCCTCTGCTTAATTTCCATTTATTATCTCGATTCCATCTGTCCTGAATGCACCTCATGGATCAATTAATTAATTCCACCACTTCAGGCGAGCTCCTCTCATAAGTGAATACAGTGGAAGAAATATGCCAACATGAGCTTCACAACATCTGCAAATCAAGGACTTTCAATTGTACACTGTCCTTCTGTTTTATTGTACTGAAGTGAAGAATGATTTGAGAAGAGAATGAATCACACTACTGCAAAAGTGTTTGTTGTTTGGTGCTAAAAACACTCCTGGTTTACAGGCGATAAACTACATGTGACCACTTTTAAAGAATCATTGGTGTTCTCTTACGAGAGGTTCTCTCGTATTGCGTAAGCTAGCTTACGCTACGGGAAAGATGAATCTTTTCTGAGATATTGAAGCCAAAAAATTATCCTTAATTTTGTATCCATTGTCAACACAGTGCAGCAGCTGCATACCTTGAGCGGGCTAGCTAGCGAGCTCATTGGTTGCTCTGCGGCAACTGCTGCAGCCTATAGACGAACTTGAGTGAACTCGCGTCCAATGACAGCGGCCCGCGCCGTCACTGTATCAAAGCCCGCCAGAATGGGCGTGGCTAGAGTGCATATAAGCGTAAGTTCGTAGGCTGGAACCCTGATTTTCATCTATTCAGCGAAGCTCTTTGCATCTCTGAACTGCAGAAGCCGCGTCGCCGTTCGAGGGGCATCTAGCAAGCTTGGACAGCGCTCGAAGAAGCTGGCCGTCTTCACCACCTTCAGCCATCCTGCGAGCTACGCCATCCGGCGACGTATCCTTTTTAGAGCAAGCTAGTTCCTCAGCGAACTTCACAAAAAGAGCAATGAGCGTCTTTTTAAAGATGCCTCGCACCACCTGCGCCTCATGCCGCGCCCCTCTCAGCGCCGGAGACCGCCACCTCATCTGCGCTCTCTGCCTGGGACTGGAACATGCAGAGCTCGCCCTCGCTGATGGCGGATGCGACCTCTGCGAGGAGCTTCCGATGTCGACCCTGCGGGCTCGACTTGAAGCACTCAAAACCGAAGCCGCCGCGCGCCTTCGTTCGCCAGCAGAGAAAGCGCCGCTCCCAAAGGCTGCCGGAACCGGTGTTAGAAGCGACTACCTCGCCGGAGCCTCTCCCTCAAGCCTCGCTTTCACCCTCCCCGCCCCCCCCGGCCGCACTGTTGCCATCTCGGATGACGAGGCGGAGGATAAGGGCTGCTGTTCCATCATGGCTTCGGACAGCGAGGAGTGGTCAGGCTCCCAAGCCTCCTCCTCAGCCCAGGAATCCAGCAGGACCCGCGCCGGAGTCGAAGAAGAACTAACGCGCCTCCTCACACAGGCCGTCGACCGCCTCGGGCTCGAGTGGTCACCGCCCTCTGAGCAGGCTCCCAACAGACTCGACGGCTGCTTTCTTCAGAGCCGGCGGCGCCCGCGGCCCGGGCCGCTCCCTTCCTGCCGGAACTCCACGCCGAGCTCTCTAAATCGTGGAACGCGCCTCTCTCGGCCAGGAACCGATCCCATGTCTCCACCTCTATCGCTTCGGTGGACGACGCCACCGAGAGGGGCTACTCTTCCGTCGAGGATTCGGTAGCAGCACACCTTTGCCCGCCCTCCGCGAGATGGCGGTCTAAGCCAGTGCTCCCGTCTAAGGCCTGCAGAACTACTTCCGCCTGTGTTGGCCGCGCCTATGCCGCCGCCGGCCAAGCCGCATCTGCTCTGCATTCCATGGCCGTTTTACAGATCCTCCAAGCGGACCTTCTTCAAGAGTGGGATGAGAAAGGCAGGCACCCAGAGGCTGTTTCAGATCTAAGGAGCGCAACGGATCTCGCCCTTCGCGCCACCAAAGCTGCAGCTCAAGCCCTAGGGAAGTGCATGGCCGTGCTGACTGTGACCGAGAGACACCTATGGCTAAAGCTAGCCGACATGGGAGAAGCTGAACGCTCCACGTTCCTCAACGCGCCACTCTCTCCGTCCGGTCTCTTCGGTTCCGCTGTGAGTGGCATTGTTGACCGTTTCTCGGAAGTCCAGAAAGCCACCCAAGCCATGAATCTCTTCCTGCCTCGTCGCTCTAGCTCCTCTGCAGGCCACCCACGTGACCAGCCTCCTGCACGAGCCTCTTCACAGTGCCCAGCTCAGCAAAGCCAGACTTCTCAGCGTCGACAGGGCGGCCGCCCTAGAACGCGCTCAGACAGCCACCGCAGACCGCCGCCCCCCCGCGGGCCTCAGCCTAAGATTGCGCTGAAGCCTGAGCAACCGAAGTCCTCCTAGCTTTGTTGAGGAAACGATGGCTCAGTCCCGACGCGGCCGGACCACCGTCAAAGCTTCGCCCCCTGTCAGTCCCCTTCTCTCAGGCTACTGCAGTGGTGGATTCAGCAGCCAGCAAGCCGGTGATACTGCCCGCTCTCCTGCACTCAAATGCCGTTTTCACGGCGACCCAAAGAAATCTTGTAAAAAGCAAACATGTCTTATATGTAGAAAATGTGCCCACAATCCAGTGTTCACCCCTACACACAAGCATTACACTTCCCGTGTCCCTATCAGAGCCCACTCACATGAAGCGGGCACAGCCAGCTCGAGTGTTAGAGTCAATAAACGCGCCCACGAATCCGTGCGCGCGCCCCTTCTCTGCCCGCTCTGTCACACGGCCAGCAAACACCTCTCTGTATGTAAGTCCCATGCCCGTGACTATGCTCGCGCATCACTTAACAGATGTGACTCTTTCCCCATTCAACTCAATCAGGAAGTCACTCACAGAACAGCCTGTCCCTGCTGTCTGCGAGCAGTCATGCATAAGCACAGTAAGCGCGCTCACACATTCTGTTCAGCTCGCTGTGTGCGGCAATCAGGGCTGACTTGGCCATTCACCCTCTAGCGTTGCAGCTTCAAAGCGTGGAAAGCTATCCCAGGGATATCCAAATGGGTGTTAAGCACAATAAAACAGGGCTATTTGCTACAGTTCGATCGCCGCCCTCCCGCTTCAGAGCTGGCTCGAAACTACTGTGAACACGGAAGCAGCCTGCATGCTTCGTTCAGAAATAGCAAACCTTCTGTGCAAAAGGGCCATAGAGAGTGCCACCTTCTCTGAGCGAGTCGGGGTTTTACAGCCATTATTTTCTTGTCCCCAAGAAAGACGGCGGCCTCAGACCAATATTAGATCTCAGGGTTTTGAACAAGGTGCTCGCAAAAAGACCGTTCAAAATGCTTACAATCAGGAAACTCCTCGCGCATGTGCGCCAGGGGACTGGTTTATTTCTCTCGATCTGAAAGATGCCTACTTTCAGATTCAGATAAATCCCGTCACAGGCCATTCTTGAGATTAGCCTCGACGGCCAGGTTTATCAATACACCATCCTTCCGTTCGGCCTGTCTTTAGCACCCGTACTTTCACGAAGTGCATGGATGCGGCGCTCACACCCCTCGCGGAGTCAGGGCTTGCGAATTCTGAACTATTTGGACGATTGGCTGATTTTGGCACAGTCATATACGGAGCTTCTGTCTCACAGGACAGTTCTCCTCAGTCATCTGAACAGTTTGGGTCTTGCAGTCAATTGGACCAAGAGCTCACTACAGCCCAGTCAGGCAATTTCCTTCCTTGGAATAGAACTAGACTCCATGGCGATGACGGCTCGCTTATCTACACAGCGTGCGCGCCGTGTTCAGCGACTAGCCGCTTCCTTTCAGATGAACAGCCTCACGCCTCTGAAAAAATTTCAGAGAATGCTAGGTTACATGGCCTCAGCCGCAGCAGTACTTCAGCTGGGTTTATTGTGCTTGCGCCCGCTTCAGCATTGGCTAAACACCCGCGCGTCTCGCCGGGCTTGGGCCACGGGCCGCCAGCTGATCAGAGTGACTCAGACCTGTATCTCAGCTCTGCAGCCCTGGGCAGTGGCCGAATGGTATCAGCGGGGAGTGACGATGGGAGCTGTATCTCGCTGAAAAGTCATCTCGACAGACGCGTCCAACACGGGTTGGGGCGCGGTCTGCGAGGGCTCTCCGGTTTTTGGCCTATGGTCAGTTCAGGAAAAGCTCCTTCACATAAATTGTCTGGAAATGATAGCGGTCGAGTACGTGCTCGTGCACTTCCTCCTGGTCATTCAGGGTCACCACGTCCTGGTCCGTTCGGACAACAGATCTGTGGTATCCTATCTAAACCGTCAGGGCGGTGTCAGATCCAGGAACCTCTTCCATCTGACAAAACGCATACTGAGTTGGCAGACCGGCACCGCCGCTCTGTCTTTCCCTTCCCACTATGTGCTTATGTATTACACACACACTGGCCCGCACTCTTGCCGGCCAAATATTATTCCCCCACTCACAAGGGCTCCCCGGGTCCCCCACCCCGGGGCTCATGCAGTGGATGCTTGAGCGCGACGGCGTTGACAATGGGTTCCCGTAGCGTAAGCTAGCTTACGTAATACTGAGAGAACCTCTCGTAAGAGAACGAATCGGTTACGTTAGATGAGAGAACGAGTATTGAACGATACTCGTTCCCTCATCTAGAGAGAACCGAGGTTACGTTAGGTAACCGATTCGGTTTCTTAAGAACAATATTATTACTATTATTATTAGTCATCAGAATTACAATTTTCACCTGGCAGACTAAAAATAGCTTCCTAATGTGGAAGAAATGTCAATTCAATTTGATGGCATTTTGTTGTGAATTTGAAAAGCATTAATCTTTAAAAAAAAAAAATAATTGTATAAAGGTTCCCCTGAAAATGAAATTCAGCTGGCAAATTAAACATAAATACTCCATAATGGAGAAGCTAATTTCTTACAATGGTTCCTGAAATGTTTATTTACCGCAGCAAGTTTCTTTAAAAACCTTTTTTTATTTCACTGGAGGGAAAACTCATCAACAAATACTCCAAATAAAGGTGAGTAACAGGTTAAATGTTTTGCAAATCCCTCATAAAATGTTATTAACAGAATGTCACCGTCAAACTTTTGACAAAAACATTTACAAACGACAATGTGAACTATGTCAGCACTCAGCCAATCAAAACAGAGGTCAACTACACATTTTCTTAAAGGTACAGTAGAAATAAACAGCCTTATACATAATTAATGAGGGTCAGATACAGGGTGGAAAATGGGTCGTGGAAAACAAAGCCGGTATATCAGAATCAGAATGAGCTTTATTGCCAAGTATGCTTGCACATACAAGGAATCTGTCATGGTGACAGAAGCTTCCATTGCACAAACAATACAACAAAAAGATACAAATATAGAATAACAATAAAAAGCTCATTGAAAATATAAGTATATATTAAGCAATATGTGATATTGCTTATATACAACAGTTTAATGAATAAGTACATTTAAAAAAAATAGGAAAAACCGAGTATGGTCATAAAAACACATTTGTGCAGGGAACTACTTTATTACGTGATCGATCAGAATCTGCCGTTGCTGGATCAAAACAAATGATGCGTCTAAGACTTTGTTAGTAATTCAAAAAGTTCACTTCAGAAATAGTGTCACGGCTTGTGCTGTTTCTAACATAAATAAGGATAGACGGCTGGATGTGTGTGTGTGTGACAGAGAGAGAGAGAGAGAGAGAGAGAGAGAGAGAGAGAGAGCATGTGTGTGATCACCTGTTGCCACACCCAATCAGAGATGCTGTCAGCTTTAACAGTGGAAAATAGATGTCCAAGAGGAATATTACTCTCTATTTCATGGTAGCAGGTCCAAGAGTCATTCACTATAGAAACAGCGATATCCTCTGCCATTTTAAACAGTATGTATCCAATGTGGAAACTTTGATAAAAGGTAAGCACTTGAGTTCTGTAATAAATCAGTCTGTTGTGTCTCTCAGAATGAACCTTAATCCTGAATCCTAAGTCCGTTTAAAGCTGTTTAAAGCCTTTTCCTAGTTTTGGTAATATATTAGAAATACGAGCGATCACAGAGCGCTGTTCTATGTAAACAATGACTAACGGATTCACTTTACGTCACCAACTGGCTCATATTACACACAAAAATGATCTTTTGTCATCACCTGCTGGCTAACATATGTTCAAAAATAAAGACAGTAACTCCTAAACAGATGTGCACTACACTTACACTTTAGTTTAGAACAGCAAGAACGTGGAGTGGTACACACACAAACACACACACACACACAGTGAAGTGTCAGTTTGCCTACCGTAACAACCGTTCCACTGATGATGCCATTGCATCTACACTACACACTGCTCTCTCCCATCTGGAAAAAAGGAACACATATGTGAGAATGCTGTTTGTAGACTACAGCTCAGCATTCAACACCATAGTGCCCTCCAAGCTTGATATGAAACTCCGGGCTCTGGGTTTAAACAGCTCGCTGTGCAGCTGGATCCTGGATTTCCTGTCAGGCAGACGTCAGGTGGTTAGAATGGGCAGCAACACCTCCTCATCACTGACCCTCAACACTGGAGCCCCGCAGGGCTGTGTTCTCAGCCAACTCCTGTATTCCCTATACACGCATGACTGTGTGGAAACCCATGGCTCCAATGCCATCATTAGGTTTGCTGACGATACGACGATGGTAGGTCTGATCACTGACAATGATGAAAGAGCCTACAGAGAGGAGGTGCACACTCTGACACGCTGTTGTCAGGAGCACAACCTCTCCCTCAACGTCAGTAAAATCAAGGAGCTTGTGGTGGATTTCAGGAGTAAAGACAGAGAACACAGCCCCATCACCATTAATGGAGCACCGGTTGAGAGAGTTAGCAGTTTCAAGTTCCTCAGTGTCCACATTACTGAGGAACTCACATGGTCCGTCCACACTGAGGCCGTTGTGAAGAAGGCTCACCAGCGCCTCTTCTTCCTGAGACGGCTGAGGAAGTTTGGAATGAACCACCACATCCTCACACGGTTCTACACCAGCACTGTAGAGAGCATCCTGACTGGCTGCATCACTGCCTGGTACGGCAATAGCACCGCCCACAACCGCAAAGCCCTGCAAAGGGTGGTGCGAACTGCCAGGAACATCATCGGAGGTGAGCTTCCCTCCCTCCAGGACATATACACAAGGCGGTGTGTGAAAAAAGCTCAGAGGATCATCAGAGACTCCAGCCACCCAAGTCATGGTCTGTTCTCACTGCTACCATCAGGCAGGCGGTATTGCAGCATCAGGACCCGCACCAGCCGACTACATGACAGCTTCTTCCCCCAAGCAGTCAGACTGTTGAACACTTGATCTATCAGGATCAATAATTAGCACTGCACTTTATTAACCTATAATCTCACACTGGACTGTCAACATATTCTCCTCAATTCAACTACTTATCTATATTTCATATACTCCCACTTATTGTATATTGTGTATTCTATATTGTGTGTATTGTTTACTGTGCATTGTATATAATTATTGTGTTGTGTAAGTATGTGTACATCTGATATGTAAATTGTGTAGTGTAAGTATGTTGTTTACTGTAATTGGTATATGTCTCGTCACTGTCATGACTGCTATGTTGCTCGGAACTGCACACAAGAATTTCACCTACTGTTGCACTTGTGTACATGGTAGTGTGACAATAAAGTGATTTGATTTTATTTGATTTGATTTGATGTCACACCATTAGTGCTCATGAAACGTCTCTCGTCCAATCAGATTCGAGGACCAGAACTAACTGTGGTATATATAGAAATACACAATATGTCTTATTGTGTATTTCTATATATTTTATATTCACTTTCTATTTGTATTCTGTCTCTCTCTCTCTCTCTCTCTCTCTCTCTCTCTATATATATATATATATATATATATATATATATATACAGTATATGTACAAATACAAATCTATTATATACAGATGCAATGGAATGGAATGGCAGAAGATTTAGGATATGTTGGATAAATATAAATATACTAAGCTGTGTGTTGCACATAATTATTGCTCAATGGGGCTATTTTAACAGTTTTAACTGAGGTGGATGGCCTGAGGGGGAAAAACTGTTCCTGTGCCTGACATCCTGGTGCTCAGTGTTCTGTAGTTCCGTCCAGAAGTCAACTGTTCAAAGAGGTAATGGGCTGGGTGAGTTGGGTCCAGATTGATTTTCCCAGCCCTTTCCTTCCCTCTGGATGTGTAAAGTTCTTGAAGGGAGGGCAGGGGGCAAGCAATAATCCGCTTGGCAGTCCGAACTGTCCTTTGTAGTCTTCTGATATCTGATCATACAAAAAGGATCCTTCCATATGTCCCTGGTATGTCCAGATGTTGCAGGATATGATGCAATACCATGTTGACTGCATCATCCACAGACCTGTTTACTCAATAAACAAATTGAAGGGGATCCAGAGAGGGTCCAGTGATGTCTTTCAGGTGGGCCAACACCAGTCTCTCAAATGACTTCATGACCACAGATGTCAAAGCGATGGGTCTGTAGTCATTAAGTCCTGTTATTTTGGGTTTCTTTGGGACAGGGATGATGGTGGAGCATTTGAAGCAGCAGGGAACTTCACAATACTCCAGTGATCTGTTGAAGATCTGTATGAAGATGGGGGCCAGCTGAGCAGCACAGAATTTTACCCAACACACATCCGTCTCAAAGATCTTAAGTGCAGGTTGAGTAGCAGGAGGGGTGATGAGGGTGGTTGCATGAGGTGTTGAAGTTTGTGTGAAGTGAAGGTCAGAGCTGGTGTGGGATGTGAGACTGGACTTTTCAAATCTACTGTAAAACACATTCAGGTTGTTGATGTTGATGATTCCCTACAGTGTAGGTGGATGGTGTCTTGTAGTTAATTATGTCTTTCAGACCTCTCCACACTGACCCCGTATCCACTTTAGAAAACACCATATAAACGAGAACGGCAGTTTCCTTAAGCAGTTTAAGAGAAAGCGGTTTAACACAGAGAGCTTTCTGCTGGAGAAAGCTGCTTATTTGTAAACGCAAATGCAGCGTTCTAACAGGTTTTTGAACAGTGCGCATGTGCGTGGAACAGACTAAATAACAAACGCCATAGGATGGAGCCAAACAACAAGTCAACAAAACATTTCTGGGAGCACAGTATGAAAAGCACATACTGTACACTGTAAACTATACCCATTTATAAACACCACTGTAAAATATAGATGGTCCCTCGCATGCGCTCATACATTGAGGGAATCACTCAATTTTACGTAAATGGAAACTAGTAACAGAAAATAGTGAAGTTTTCCTCATATACCATGTTTGTTATTCACACAAGCGTTGTGGGGTAATTACTTTGTTGTGGAGAAAGCTGCTTTCTGCCTGCTTTTTGGTGTCCATGTAAACTAGTCACTGATGCAGGGTCGTTAGCAGAAAGCTTGTTTCTCCGCTTCTGAGGGTAGCTTCTCTTAGTCAATCTAATCTCCTTTGTCAGTGTGTTTCTGGCCTGATTGTAGAAGATTGTATCCCCACTTCTGTAAGCATCCTCTTTGGCCTGACAAAGCTGGATGAGTTTTGCTGTAAACCACGTTGTAAAGGTATCAATGGAAAGGAGGAGGTGAGAACCGGCTTTTCAATATAAGTAATAGTTTAATGGTAAACTTAAAAGAAGACACAAACACACACATGACGGACATGTCCGCTAACGATCTCTCTCTCTCTCGCACGGCCCCCTGCAGTCAGCCTTTAACCCTCACGGAGGCATAATTAGCCCTCATACGGGACCGGGTGCATAGGATCACGACCCGACCCCGCCCTCTGCCCTGCCACGCACGTTTTGCCATTGTTGAATGTAAAATAAGTCCAATTAGGAATGCACATATCCTCAAAAAAACTGATATATGATGTCACAGTATCTGTGAGCTTGTCCAGATTGGTGTCTGCAGCCTCAAATACACTCCAATCTGTGCAGTCATAGCAGGCTTGTAGTTCCAGCTCTGTTTCATTGGTCCATCTTTTTACCGTCTTTAATAAATGTTTAGCTGATTTAAGTTTCTGCCTCTAGGTCAGAAAAAGATGAACCAGACAGTGATCAGAGAGTCCCAAAGCTGCTCTAGGGACAGAGCGATATGCATACTTTAATGCCTCCTACACACTACAAAACTCCACAATCTCCACAAAACTGTCGGCGAGCGAAAATCGGGCTTAAAATCGTGTAGTGTAAACTCGGCATAATGTTGATAAGGAATGATTCAAAGTATTTTTGTCTCTGAAGGGGAATTTCTGTCTATATTTTGGCAGTTCACGGGTGAGGTTTGCTCTGTTAAAATAGCGAGAATAATAAGAAGTGAGTCCGGGAAAGCTGCCCTGTTGGAGCTTGATCTGACCACCAAAATTGTCTGGTATGTGCTGCTGAATGTTCAGCAGTTCGTCCCTGGTAAAACTGATTGGATAAAATTACTAAACACAGGAAAAACAAACAAAAACAACAAAAGAATTGGAAAGCTCCACACCGAGGCTGCCATCCGTGGTGCCATCTTGTATCCATCATATCTCATAATGCATGCCAAAACTGATCAAATGGAAATACTTTTCTTTCCCCTTTTTCTCTAATCTCATTTTTAGACCCCAAGGCACAGAAATCATTGAAAAATATGTCAAAAAGAAACATAAGAATGCACCCAGAACACATGGTTTAGAGATTAGATGTCCTGAAATGCGATCAGAGTTGTGTGACAGACTTATGATGCCTCCAGTAATGGGAAAACAAGCAGGAAATGTATTCATCAGGGTTAAGCCTCTTTGCTAAAACTCAGCGGCTGCTTTTTCACGCTGTCGAGCGTCACGCCAGAAAGAGCGTGTGTTACAGTGGCATATCTGCGTTGATCTGCATTGGGCGGTAGTCCTCTACTGTCTTATGTTACGCTTCACTAGTAATGCATGAACGCCACCTGACCGCAAGCAGAAACTACTAGGAATCTCCCAGTAGATGTCTAAGACATTCATTGTGAACTTAGATTGACCTCAGATCTCACGCCGATCAAAACATTCCCTCTGAGCATCTCAGGGAGAGACTTCTGCATGCACCACATCATTTATGCCCATCTGTTTCGTTTTGGTACTTGAGGTGGGATAACAGACTCTGATTTTGCTTTGCAATGTGTTACTGTGTTCTAAATTAAACAGATTGAAAATTCTGTCATTATTTACTCACCCATACATGTAATGCGATTAAATATTTAAAATACAACATTTTTATATTTAGTCTATTCAGATGGAAAACATTTACACGTATAAATGATGCGATCCAAAGTGCATTTGAACAGCGGTGAAACACTTTCTTATGATTCATATGAGCAGACAGAGAAGTACGTTTGAAGTAAGTTTGCAGCAGAAGAAATAGAAATAAACCTTGTGTAAATTGTCAGCTTTACGCTAAGCTAAAATGCTATTTCTAGCCATTTTACATGCACATGTTACCAGACACGATCATATTTTATATCAAGAAAATTCACATTAGATCATAATTAATTTCTTTCCAGTAAGACCTTCCATATTAGGGCAAAAATCATATTCTTGATAATAATTTTTGTATTGTTTTCCTGTAAAAATATCTAAAAATCCTATCCAATTAGATTAATCTTGTTTTAGAAACAACACTACATAGGATATTTAGGTTTGTCAGAGAATGTATTTTTAACATTTGTATTTTGTCTTACTGTACTGACAGAGTTTGTATAGTAAAACAAGTGAAAAAATCTAGCAGTGTTGAAGAATTAATCCAAAGTATTTAGATTACATTACTGACCTTGAGTAATCCAATGGAATATGTTACAAATTACATTTTACAGCATGTAATCTGTAATCTGTAGTGGAATACATTTCAAAAGTAACCCTCCCATCCATGTGCATATGCATTCACAAACAGCCAGTATGTGCTGCGGTGGAGGCAAAAAGGGGTCCCATCCTTTTTGTTAAATCTATCATAGGGGTCTTGTTCATATACAGTCATCTTTAGATCATATTTGGCCACGTATCTGTCACAACGGTTGCACTTTGGGAATTAATAATAGCCGTTTGTATTCAGAGATTGTGCGATAGCACTGTGAAAAATTGCTTTTATTGAAGCAGACACGATGACAATGACGGTGATCCGTGAAATATCCTAATTTATGTCAAATCCCGAGTCGGCCCACATCTGCTGATTCTAATGGAAATCTTAAAACACCCAAATATCTAATAATATTTTTGAAATGCTGCAACCACAATAACAGCACTTTTTGCACATTTTCAGCTCATTCTGTACAAAGCTTCCATCGAACGCAGCTCTACTCCCGATCAATTGTTTGCAAACAGTAACTTCATCTACAGAACGAACAAAGGATACATTTTAAAAATGTTAATGTAGCCGTTTTCAAAAAGGCAAAAAAGTTACCATAAACGCACAACAAATATATTATATTTTAAAAGTAGTCTACACAACTTATGCACTATATTCCAAGTGTTTTGAAGTCACGTGGAATCTTTGTGTGAGGAACAGAATGAAATTTAAGTCATTATTCACTGATAAATGTGCCTTCCATGCCTTGTTTTGGTCCATTATAGAGCTTAATAGATGTGATGCCGTTATATGGATAGAGCTGCGTTGCAAGTCCATAACTACAGCATACGGGTTTGGAATGACATGAGGGTGAGTAACTAATGACAGAATTTTCATGTTTGACTGAACTATTCCTTTAGGCACCGTCTTTCACACTTCTGCACATGGGCGGTGATTCTCACATTTACATAAACGCCTCTAAAGCTCGATTTGCATTTATATGCATCTCCATGCCGTGTCTTCTCTAGACATTTGATCGAAATTAATTTTTATTTAATCATCTGAGCCACCAATCTGTGCTGCACTTGAATGGTGAAGGGTGAAATTAGTGTGTTTGCCAAAACTTGCAGACTTGCACATTCTTCGTACGCCCCACAAGCCCTTGCATGTAGCAAAGATACTGGGTGCAAATAAATTAGATGTTTACTATTATAAAAAGATGTGGCTAAAAATGTGTTATTTGGATGCTGAATAAAACATTTCATTGCTGGTAATAACAAACACTTGCAGTGCATTAGATGTGGGAGAGAGAAAGCTGCATTATGGATTAGCTTCGTATGAATGCACTCTACTAAATATTTCAAAGCCCTGTTTTTAACCACTTCTAAATTGTGTGGCAAGCTCAGCAATGCAGAAATTCAGCAATATGCAAATCAAATGTTTGTAGACATGCAAATATGTTTGTGTGTATCCCACACACAAATTCATTCAAGTGTCAATGTGGTGACACTTATTTTGTTGTCCGGATCTTTAAAGTTTTTCAAAAATGCATCATATATCTAATTCACACAAAACAATGACTTGAATACACCTCTACTACGATGAACTTGTTTTCAATTAGAGGTCGACCGAAAGCAGATTTTGCCAATACCGATAATCAAGGTGGTGGAAAAGATGATAACAGATTATTGTCCGATGGATAAAAAAAAAAAAGATTTATAGAATGATGAAGCATTTCTTAGTCTTTCCTTAATATGATAGACACTGACATTGAGGCTACAATAGTCCAATATGAATACAATCCCAAAAGCAGTTTAGTGTGCAACCAAAGTCCCAATAATAAACAGAAACGTTAAGATTTGGTACATAATGCTGGACTTCAACTATAAACAAAGTACACCGGGGACTTGGCTCCTTTAGAATTTTTTTTTTTTTTTTTAAATGTTCACATCAATCTACACTCCATACCCCATAATGACAACGCAAAAATCAGATTTTTGATAACTTCGCAAATTTATTAAAATGACAAAACTGAAATATCACACTGAGTATGCAGACCCTTAAATCAGTACTTAGTAAAAGCACCTTTGGCAGCGATTACAGCCTCAAGTCTTTTTGGGATGATGTGACAAGCTTTGCACACCAGGATTTGGGGATTTTCTGCCATTCTTCTCTGCAAATCCTCTCCAGCTCTGTCAGGTTGAATGGGGACTGTCGGTGCACGGCCATTTTCAGGTCTCTCCAGAGATGTTCAAATGGGTTCAAAAGTGGGCTCTGGCTGGGCCACTCAAGGACATTCACAGAGTTGCCCCAAAGACACTCTTGCGTTGTCTTGGCTGTGTGCTTGGGGTCATTGTCCTGATGGAAGTCAAACCTTTGGCCCAGTCTGAGGTCCTGAGTGCTCTAGACCAGGTTTTCATTAAGGATATCTCTGTATTTTGCTGCATTCAGCTTTCCTTCAACCCTGACCAGTCCCCACTGCTCTAAAACACCCCCACAGCATTCCTCCAGACATTATTTACATTTACATTTATGCATTTGGCAGACGCTTTTATCCAAAGCGACTTACAGAGCACTTATTACAGGGACAATCCACTCGGAGCAACTTTGGTGACCTTGCTCAAGGACACAATGGTGGTGGCTGTGGGGTTCAAACCAGTGTCCTTCTGATTACCAGATTACCAGTTATGTGCTTAGACCACTACACCACCACCACTCCACACAGGCTGAGAGTCCTTTAGCTGCTTTTTCCGTCTGGCCACTCTTCCGAAAAGCCCAGATCGGTGGAGTTGCAGTGATGGTCGTCCTACTCCAAGTTTCTCCCATCTTTCATGCTCTCTGGAGCTCACCCAGAGTGACCATCGGGTACTTGGTCACCTCTCTTACAAAGGCTCTTCTCCCCAGATTGCTCAGTTTGGTTCTAGGAAGCTCTAGGAAGAGTCCTGTTTGTTCCAAACTTCTTCCATTTAAGAATTATGGAGGCCACTGTGCTCTTGGGAACCTTCAATGCAGCCGAAATTGTTTTTGTAGGCTTCCCCAGATGTGTGCTCGACACAATCCTGTCTCTGAGATCTGCAGTTCCTTTGACCCCATGGCTTGGTTTTTGCTCTGATATGCATTTTCAGTTGTGAGACCTTATATACACTTGTGCGCCTTTCCATCCAATCAATTTCATGTCCAATCAATTGAATTTGCTGCAGGTGGACTCCAATCAAAATGTAGAAACATCTCAAAGATGATCCAGAGAAATTGGATGCATCTGAGTTAAATTTCAAGTGTCAATACAAAGGGTCTGAATACTTATGTCAATGTGATATTTCATTTTTTTATTTGTAATAAATTTGCAATGATACCAAAAATCAGGTTTTTGCTTTTGGGGTATGGAGTGATGTGAAATATTTTCTAAAAGCAATTTTGTATAAGGCTGCAACATAACAAAATGTTTAAAAAAGGGGTCTGAATACTTTCTGAATGTATGTGTGTGTGTGTGTGTGTGTGTGTGTGTATATATATATATATATATATATATATATATATATATACTGTATATATACAGCTCTGGAAAACCTTAAGAGACCACTGCAAAATCTAGTTTCCCTGGATTTACCATTTATAGGTATGCGTTTGGGTAAAATTAACATTTTTGTTTTATTCTATAAAATGTTTCCCAAATTCCAAATAAAAATATTGTCATTTAGAGCATTTATTTGCAGAAAATGACAACTGGTCAAAATAACAAAAAAGATGCAATTTTCAGACCTCGAATAATGCAAAGAAAATAAGTTCATATTCATTTATAATCAACACAATATTAATGTTTTCACTTGGGACGAGTTTGGTGGAATAACTCTGATTTTCAATCCCAGCTTTCATGCATCTTGGCATGCTCTCTACCAGTCTTTCACATTGCTGTTGGGTGACTTTATGCCACTCCTGGTGCAAAAATTCAAGCATCTCAGCTTTGTTTGATGTCTTCTGGCCATCCATCTTCCTCTTGATCACACTCCAGAGGTTTTCAATGGGTTTCAGGTCTGGAGATTGAGCTGGCCATGACAGGGTCTTGATCCGGTGCTCCTCCATCCACACCTTGATTGACCTGGCTGTGTGGCATGGAGCGTTGTCCTGCTGGGAAAACCAATCCTCAGAGTCGGGGAACATTGTCAGAGCAGAAAGAGCTAGTTTTCTTCCAGGATAACCTTGTACATGGCTTGATTCATGCATCCTTCACAAAGACGAATCTGCCAGATTCCAGCCTTGCTGAAGCACCCACATTTTTCCAGATTTGTATATATTTCACAAGATGAGGATTATTCGGTAGAGATTTTTGTTGAATGTTTATGTTATGGTTTCTCCTGTCATGTATCGCCTGCCCGTGGATGTGTTTTCAGGTTTCTGTTACGAATGTAGACGAGAGCAGACGAGGAGTGGAGATCCAAACACGGGTTCTTTATTAATTAAAGTGAACACAAAACAAACAGGAACAAATCAAAACATCCACTGGGGGAAAACAACATAAACCTGAAAACACATCCACGGGCAGGCGATACATGACAGGAGAAACCATAACATAAACATTCAACGATCGACAAGGAGTGGAGAACAAACAGGGTTTATATACACAGGCACAGGATGATCACAAACGACATTCAGGTGCGAACAATGACAGAGTGCTGGCAGTAATGAGGGCCGGGAATTGTGGGAAGAGTAGTTTTAGACTAGTGAAACACAGGGCAGACAACAAGGGAATCGTGACAATACTATTCTGATGATAGTGAAACTTTGTAATATGGCACTTTTTGTACCACTGCCTCCCTAAGATGATTCGCTGATGTTTTTCCTCTTCTGTAAGTCGCTTTGGATAAAAGCGTCTGCCAAATGAATAAATGTAAATGTAAATGTAAATACTAGCACAAATAATGGCATGTACTGTATACAATATGCATATACAGTAGTTCATCTAATCATGCAACCACACCTGAAAGCCAGCATACAAATGATGATCCGAAGAGAGACACGTTCATTTTGGGAATGGCTGGCATGATCAACATTGTATAAAATACAGATATTTTTGGTGGAAGTTCATTGAAAATAACTATGTGGCAATGCCCATTTTGGAAAACATGGTGAATTAAATACTTCACACATTAAGTGTAGGCTACTTCATACAGTTTGATTGTTTTCTCTTTTTATTTGCGATTGGATGGAGGCAAAACCAAAAGATATGATCATTCAAAATCGATGACTAAGTCATTGTGCAAAAGCAGCTTCACAGGTAAAAAACAAAAGACTCAAAACCGCTGATAAAAGTCAATATATGCACTTTAATTAATGCGGCAAGATGTGACATTGTTTAGCATGTATAAATAAAAATTCTTGCTTCATTTTGTGCCAAACAACACCCCTTAATTGGCCTTTATCACAGTCCACGTGTCATCACATCGCTCCGAAATGTAGAGTAATCAAACATCTGCCCATATTTCTGTCTATGGATGCTCACCATTTTTATTAAATAAATGAAACTAACTTATATGCACTTGGCAGTAAACATCAACCATATAAATTGTTTATTTAGCTTAACACAGCACTTCACTTTGGGTTTCTCCCAGAGGATTAATGTGCTCAACTCAAGTCCAAAGATACCACGTTTAAGTATTTTAATGTCAGTGTTTTCATTATTACAGCATGTTAATCTCCCGTTTGTACTTGAGATATTCTACAGTTGTAAAC